>NC_064282.1:82601922-82674929 GCF_019186545.1 Solanum stenotomum | reverse complement strand
GAAATAATATATTTGTTAAGCATAAGTACCAACACTAGTTGATCCTATTGATGACAAAATTGATTTTCTTGCAAGATCGATTTGTGTCCATCTAGTGTTGACACTTAGCTTTAAATTTAGAAATAATATATTTGTTAAGCATAAGTACAAACACTAGTTGATCCTATTGATGACAAAATTGATTTTCTTGCAAGATCGATTTGTGTCCATCTAGTGTTGACACTTAGCTTTAAATTTAGAAATAATATATTTGTTAAGCATAAGTACCAACACTATTAGATCCTATAGATTATAAAATTAATTTAGTTGGTGTATTTAGTTGTTAGAATTAAGTCAAAACTAAACTAGGTAAAGTTAAAAAGTTGTTATGTTGTTAAAATAAGTTAAAATAAAAAATGTGGTTTAGTTAGTGAATTTAGTTGTTGGAATTAAGTCAAAACTAATGTAGTTAAAGTTAAAAAGTTGTTAAGTTGTTTAAAGAAGTTAAAATAAATATTGTGGGTTAGTTAGTGAATTTAGTTGTCGGAATTAAGTCAAAACTAATGTAGTCAAAGTTAAAAAGTTGTTAAGTTGTTTAAATAAGTTAAAATAAATGTTGTGGTTTAGTTAGTGAATTTAGTTGTCGGAATTAAGTCAAAACTAAACTAGTTATAGCGAAAAAGTTGTTAAGTTGTTTAAATATTGTGGTTTAGTTAGTGAATTTAGTTGTTGGAATTAAGTCAAAACTAATGCAGTTAAAGTTAAAAAGTTGTTAAGTTTAAAAAAGTTAAAATAAATATTGTGGGTTAGTTAGTGAATTTAGTTGTCGGAATTAAGTCAAAACTAAACTAGTTAAAGTTAAAAAGTTGTTAAGTTGTTTGAATAACTTAAAATAAATAATGTGGGTTAGTTAGTGAATTTAGTTGTCGGAATTAAGTCAAAACTAAACTAGTTAAAGTGAAAAAGCAGTTAAGTTGTTCAAATAAGTTACAATAAATATTGTGGTTTAGTTAGTGAATTTAGTTGTTGGAATTATGTCAAAACTAATGTAGTTAAAGTTAAAAAGTTGTTAAGTTTAAAAAAGTTGAAATAAATATTGTGGGTTAGTTAGTGAATTTAGTTGTCGGAATTAAGTCAAAACTAAACTAATTAAAGTTGTTAAGTTGTTTGAATAAGTTAAAATAAATAATGTGGGTTAGTTACTGAATTTAGTTGTCGGAATTAAGTCAAAACTAAACTAGTTAAAGTGAAAAAGTTGTTAAGTTGTTTAAATAAGTTAAAATAAATATTGTGGTTAAGTTAGTGAATTTAGTTGTTGGAATTATGTCAAAACTAATGTAGTTAAAGTTAAAAAGTTGTTAAATTTAAAAGGTTAAAATAAATATTGTGGGTTAGTTAGTGAATTTAGTTGTCGGAATTAAGTCAAAACTAAACTAGTTAAAGTTAAAAAGTTGTTAAGTTGTTTGAATAAGTTAAAATAAATAATGTGGGTTAGTTAGTGAATTTAGTTGTCGAAATTGAGTCAAAACTAAACTAGTTATAGTGAAAAAGTTGTTAAGTTGTTTAAATAAGTTAAAATAAATATTGTGGTTTAGTTAGTGAATTTAGTTGTTGGAATTAAGTCAAAACAAATGTAGTTAAAGTTAAAAAGTTGTTAAGTTTTAAAAAGTTAAAATAAATATTGTGGGTTAGTTAGTGAATTTAGTTGTCGGAATTAAGTCAAAACTAAACTAGTTAAAGTTAAAAAGTTATTAAGTTGTTAAGTTGTTTGAATAAGTTAAAATAAATAATTTGGATTAGTTAGTGAATTTAGTTGTCGGAATTAAGTCAAAACTAAACTAGTTAAAGTTAAAAAGTTATTAAGTTGTTAAGTTGTTTGAATAAGTTAAAATAAATAATTTGGATTAGTTAGTGAATTTAGTTGTCGGAATTAAGTCAAAACTAAACTAGTTAAAGTTAAAAAGTTATTAAGTTGTTAAGTTGTTTGAATAAGTTAAAATAAATAATTTGGATTAGTTAGTGAATTTAGTTGTCGGAATTAAGTCAAAACTAAACTAGTTAAAGTTAAAAAGTTATTAAGTTGTTAAGTTGTTTGAATAAGTTAAAATAAATAATTTGGATTAGTTAGTGAATTTAGTTGTCGGAATTAAGTCAAAACTAAACTAGTTATAGTGAAAAAGTTGTTAAGTTGTTTAAATAAGTTAAAATAAATATTGTGGTTTAGTTAGTGAATTTAGTTGTTGGAATTAAGTCAAAACTAATGTAGTTAAAGATAAAAAGTTGTTAAGTTTAAAAAAGTTAAAATAAATATTGTGGGTTAGTTAGAGAATTTAGTTGTCAGAGTTAAGTTAAAATTAAACTAGTTAAAGTTAAAAAGTTGTTAAGTTGTTTGAATAAGTTAAAATAAATAATGTGGGTTAGTTAGTGAATTTATTTGTCGGAATACAGTCAAAACTAATGTAGTCAAAGTTAAAAAGTTGTTAAGTTGTTTAAATAAGTTAAAATAAATGTTGTGGGCTAGTTAGTGAATTTAGTTGTCGGAATTAAGTCAAAACTAAACTAGTTATAGTGATAAAGTTGTTAAGTTGTTTAAATATTGTGGTTTAGTCAGTGAATTTAGTTGTCGGAATTAAGTCAAAACTAAACTAGTTAAAGTTAAAAAGTTGTTAAGTTGTTTAAAGATGTTAAAATAAATATTGTGGGTTAGTTAGTAAATTTAGTTGTTGGAATTAAGTCAAAACTAAACTAGTTAAAGTTAAAAAGTTGTTAATTTGTTTGAATACGTTAAAATAAATAATGTCGTTTAATTGGTGAATTTAGTTGTTGGAATTAAAATTATCATTATTGTTTGTGTAGATGGATCCTGATCGTAGTTGGATGTATAATAGAAACAACCCTGGTCGAGCGGGTATGATTCCAAAATTCGCAGAAGGTGTCACTTGATTTATAAATCATGCAAAGACACTTGATGATTTTTTAACTTCAAGATTGATTAGGTGTCCGTGTGTTCATTGTGAAAATGTGAAATATCATACAACAGAGACTGTTGCTATGCATCTTATGATGAATGGATTCAAACCAAGGTATACAGTTTGGACTAGTCATGGTGAGTTTAAAAGTGACACTATGTTTAATAACGTTGTTGTCGGTGAAAGTAGTAGATCTACCGAGCATAATTATTTCCAAGGTTCTAGAATGTCAGATATGGTCGATGATGTTTTTGGGATGCATTCTGATTTTGAACAAGGAGAAAATGTAGAAGAAGCTCCTAATGAAGAAGCAAACATCTTTTATGAACAATTGTGTGATTGTACTAGTCCTTCGTTCAACAGGAGTCAACACTCTAAATTGTCTATTGCAGCTAGATTGTTAAGTATCAAATCTGACAATAATATTTCTCAAGGAGCAATGGACTCTATGATAGATCTTATAAAGGAATTAGTTGATCCCAATGTAGAGTTCCTGATTCTTATTATAAAGCAAATGCATTGGTGTCTAAGTTAGGACTCTCCTCGATAAGAATTGATTGTTGTGAAAAAGGTTGCATGTTATACTATAAGGAGGATGTCAATCTAGAGTCTTGTAAGTTTTGTAGTCACCCTAGCTATAAGACTGGTTCTACCGGAAAAAAACTTGCTATTAAGGCGATGCATTATTTACCTCTTATACCAAGATTGAAGAGGTTGTATGCATCAAATAGCTCTTCTCCTTATATGAGATGGCACTGTGAAAATAGAAGGCCACCTGGTGTCATGTGTCATCCATCTGACGGAGAGGCTTGGAAACATTTTGATAGAACTTATCCAGATTTTGCCGCTGAACCTAGGAATGTTAGGCTGGGTTTGTGTGCAGATGGTTTCACCCTTTTTTTCAGTTGGGGCTGCACCATATTCTTGTTGGCCTATGTTTATTACACCGTATAATCTTCCACCTGAGATGTGTATGACAAGTCCATATATATTTCTGAATTGTGTCATTCCTGGTCCGAGTAATCCAAAAAGCAAGATTGATGTGTACTTACAACCTTTGATTGATGAGTTGAAATTGTTGTGGTCTGAGGGGGTAGAAACATGGGACATTTCTCGTAAACAAAATTTCAACATGCGTGCTACTTTAATGTGGACTATTAATGATTTTCCTGCCTATGGAATGCTATCTGGATGGATGACTGCTGGAAAGTTAGCATGTCCCTACTGTATGGAAGATACTAAATCATTCACATTAAAACATGGGAGAAAAAAAATTCATGGTTTGATTTTCACCGTCGGTTCTTGCCACCTGATCATGAGTTTAGGAGAAAGAAATATGCATTTAAAAAGAATAAAACTGAACGAGATGGTCCACCCCCAATATTAACAGGTGATGATATTTGGGAAAGGGTTCAAAATTTTCCAAAGGTAACTGAGGAACCACCGTATAAATTTGATGGGTATGGTGTTGCACATAATTGGACTAAACAGAGTATATTCTGGGAGTTACCTTATTGGAAGGATAATTTGCTTAGACATAATCTTGATGTCATGCATATTGAAAAGAATTATTTTGATAATTTGTTCAACACTGTAATGGATGTGACTGGCAAGACAAAAGATAATGTTAAGGCAAGACTTGACTTACCAGAACATTGTAGACGACCGGAGTTGCATTTACAGGAGTCTGCCAACAACAAGTTACTTAAGCCCAAGGCTAGTTATTCATTCACAATGGAACAAAAGAGAAAAATTTGTGAGTGGGTGGAAAGCTTGAAAATGCCAGATGGATATGCCTCAAATTTGTGAAAGAGGGTTGACATTGAGCGTGGAATATTACATGGGATGAAAAGTCATGATTGTCATGTTTTCATGGAACAATTACTTCCGATTGCTTTTTGTGGATTGCCTGAAAACATATGGAAATCGATGACAGAGATCAGTTTGTTCTTCAAAGACTTGTGTTCCAGCACATTAAGAGTAGAGAATCTGGTTCAGATGGCCAAAAATATTGTTGTTATTAGTAATAAGTTGGAGAAGATTTTTCCACCTGGATTCTTTGATGTGATGGAACATCTTCCCATTCACCTTGTTCATGAAGCCCTATTGGGAGGTCCAGTCCAATATAGGTGGATGTATCCTTTTGAGCGGTAAGTAACTATAACATATTTATTATTATTTCATAAATCGTTCATATATCTTTTGAAATTATATATCTAATATAAAATTTTACAGGAGCATTGGCAAATCTAAAATAGGTATTAAGAATAAACATAAGGTGGAGGGCTGTATGGTTCAAGTATATCTAGCTAAAGAAAGATCCCACTTTTGTTCTTACTACTTTGATGTTTATGTGTCGTGTTTGAGAAAAAGACCTAATCGACATGATGCTACTGGGAATGATCCTGCAGTGCAATCATTATCAATCTTCAATCAACCAGGTAAAGGTTCAAAAAAGTGTACATTGCACAAACTTACCGAAAAGGAGAAAAAATCTGCAGAGCTTCATGTCTTGTTGAATTGTCCAAAAGTCCAACCCTTCTTAGAGTAAGAAAATTAAATATGTAAACAACATATATTCAACTCGGATTTTATTAAGGAAACTAACTGTATTTTCAATGTGATTCTACAGTTATTTTGTGAGCCAATATGGTCATGATCAAGTGTTTCCATCATTTATAACGTGGTATACTAACTGGGTAAGTGTTGTAATATATACTCCTATTAAGACATTAGTGTACTCTTCTTTCTACTAACATTGCTTTTAATTTACTTACCATATATAGGTCTACAATTCAGAAAATGCCGCCACATTTGATCAATTTTTCAAGGATATTTCTTGGGGACCGATTACAGTTCACACAATGTCCCAATATAACGTAAATGGTTTTAAATTTTTCATAGAGAAATACTCAAAGAATAAAAAAACTAATAATAGTGGTGTTTGGGTTAAAAGTGATGATGGAAATCAAAATGAGAATATTGATTATTTTGGCGTCCTACAGGAGATTGTAGAGTTGGAGTATTCGGGTTGGCCAATCAAAAGAAAAGTACTTTTCCAATGCAAGTGGTTTGATCCAACTTCAAGAGGTACGAGGGAGCTTAAGCAGCATAATATCATTGAAGTCAAGCACACTAGGAAGTATGAGGCTTATGATCCTTTTATTATTGCACAGAATGCTAAGCAAGTGTACTATGCTCCTTATCCGTTGCGTAGGGATAAGTTTGATTGGTGGGTTGTAATAAAAACAAAATTGATGGGGCGAGTGGAAGTTGAGAATGAATTGGATGTTGCATATCAAAATGAAATATAAAGTGTTCATCAAGTAGTGGATGCTGAGTTAGAAATGAATTTAGAGCATCCTGATCACATATTAGAAGAAGTTAATAGAGAAGAGTTAGATATGCCAACAAATATGAAGGAGGATAAGGAGGAAACTTTCGAAGAGGATGAATGGATAGATGAGGAGGAAACTTCCGAAGATGATGCATGTGAATGGATATATGATGAAGAAACTTCCGAAAAGGATGAATAACAATTTGTATGTTTAGTTAGTGAATTTTTAGCTATTCATATTTGAGTATACTTTATATTTTAGTAGTTTTAACTTTTGTTTGACATTGTGAAAGACTATTTGGATTAAGCCTTATGTTATGATAACTTTGTTTGATATATTTGTTCGACATTGCGACATTATTTTGTACTACTTTGTTTTAATCTTTATATTTAGTTGATATAGATGGTAGATAAAGACAAGGGTAAATAAAAAAAATCCGCTAATCCAAAAAAGAAATTTAAGGAAAATGCTATGAGAAGGCCTACTGGGGTCGTGATATCTGATGAGCCCTCTCGAGTTAATATTTCAAAACGAGCCTCAGTTTCAACTACTCACTCGGCACACCAGTCACATAATGCCTCTACTCATGTGGCTCCACAATCTGGTTATACTATATCTACACCCACTGTGGTACCTAGTTCAGGGTACCAAACTTTGCAGGGCTATTCACATCTTGGTCGTGGGTCTACCATACCATCATCTAGTGCTAGTCAGTGCAATACTTTGAATACTAGTAGTGGATCAATTGGACTTTCCAATCTTCATCTTGAATCCAATGGCTCGGAGCCTAATACTCCCACCACCCAGCACTCAGATGCACATGGTCCTTAGCCAGGCAATAGAGACAATTTTCGGAGACTCGTCATCGAGCCATTAGGATACAAGTATGATTTAATTATGTTTTATCTTTCATTTATCTATTTATGTTTTAATTGATTGATTATTTTTTGTTTACTCTACTTTGTCAATGAACTCGTACTTCAGCTTACATCTGGATGTGGGTATGGTAAAGATTATTTTAAAGTGGATCGGAACTCACTATAATGATGTGTATCCGAATTGGAGTTCAACTCCACTTAACACCCAAGGGCAGATGGTCAACGAATTTAAGGTAAGAATATATATAAATTAAATTCACATCATATACATTTAAATTCTCTAGTCATTTGAACAATAAATATTTATTTATTTTTTATTACAGAAATATTATGTATGGGCTCTCGAACACGAGGATGACGTTCAAGTGAACTTCAAGCTTAAAGCTTCAAAGTTGCTTTCTAGCACATTTTGTGACTGTCGGAAAAAAAAAACAGAATGCCTAAGTTTATGTTACCGCATCGATGGGCTTTGTTACTGAAACATTGGAGTACTGATGAAAAATTTAAAAATAGAAGTGAGATTGGGAAGATGGCTCGCACATTAGAAAAGGGAGGCTCTTTGCACACTGGTGGAGCTATTTGTCAGGTTACTAGGAAGGAAAGAATGGTATACTTTCTTAATTTAGTAAAATATTTTTTTTCTTTTTTGATTAGTACTTTTTGGAGATTAATGAGATCATATTCTATATATGATATTTGCAGGAAAAAGAGTTGGGTAGGCCGGTAGCTGTAGCAGAGATGTTCAAGGTTACTCACGTCAAGAAGAGTACGAACCCTACAGAAGAAGAAAGATGGATTGAGCCACGTGCTCAAGAGACATATGTAAAAACTCCATTCAAACTAATCTTTTTTTCTTTCCCTTGTATATATTACATTCTTATTCGTAGAGTTCTTTGTTTAAATTACAGGATAGGTATATACGAATATCTAAGGAATATCATAGTACTCTACCTCTTGAGAGTCAGGACAAACCATTTACACAAGAAGAAAACGAGAATCTTTGGAAACAGAGTGCTGGTGAACCGATTAGAGGTTCAATCTACGGCTATCCAGAAAAGGCGTATCAGAAGAAGAAGTCTTGGTATTGTGGTTCATCATCCTCAAGCTTTGATGGCGAGGATAAAGAGACAATATCTGCAATGGAGAGTAAAATAGATTATCTCAATGTCGAGCTTGCTACTGTAGCCGAAAGAGAGAAGAAAAAGAGAGGAAGAGAGAGGAGGAGATTGCGGCAGCAAAGGAGGTAGAGAACAAGAGGTATGCAGTGCTTCAGGCCCAACTAACTTTTCTTTTTGAATCAGGAAATATTCTTCCTCCATGTCCGGCTAGTAGTGATGAGAATGATAAGTCTGATAAGGAAAGTGAGGGTGATGAGAATGGTAAGTTTGACAAGGAGAGTGAGAGTGATTAGGAGTAGTTGTATCTATTTGACATTTTAGACTTCTATATTTTTGGAATTGTTTAATTTGATCGTATTTTAGTTTATTTTGAAGTTGGATGAAATTTATTTTGAAATAGTTTAATGTATATGTTGAAAATATTGTGTTGTTTTGGTTGGATGAAGTTTATTTGGCTTTGGGTTGTTTTGGTATAAATATGCAGGTGGGCAACTAAAAATTGCAGCAATTTGCTGCCTGTTTTGTAGCAGAAAACCGACCTCCAGAGATCAGAATTTCAAAAATTTTTAAAAAAAATACCGACCTCCGGAGGTCGGAATTTCAACATTACAAAAATAAAAATACCGACCTCCGGAGGTCAAAATTTCAACATTACAAAAATAAAAATATCGACCTCCGGAGGTCGAAATTTTAAAAATATAGAAATAAAAATACCGACCTCTGGAGGTCGGAATTTCAACATTACAAAAATAAAATTACCGACTTCCGGAGGTCGAAATTTTAAAAATACAAAAATAAAAATAACGACCTCCGGAAGTCGGAATTTTAACATTACAAAAATAAAAATACCGACCTCCGGAGGTCAGAATTTCAACATTACAAAAATAAAAATATCGACCTCCGGAGGTCAAAATATCAACATTACAAAAAATAAAAATACCGACCTCCGGAGGTCGGAATTTCAACATTACAAAAATAAAATTATCGACCTCCGGAGGTCGGAAATTTAAAAATACAAAAATAAAAATACTGACCTCCGGAGGTCGAAATTTTAACACTACAAAAATAAAAATACCGACCTCCGGAGGTCAGAATTTCAACATTACAAAAATAAAAATATCAACCTCCGGAGGTCAAAATTTCAACATTACAAAAATAAAAATACCGACCTCCGAGGTCAGAATTTCAACATTACAAAAATAAAAATACCGACCTCCGGAGGTTAGAATTTCAACATTACAAAAATAAAAATACCGACCTCCGGAGGTCAGAATTTCAACATTACAAAAATAAAAATACCGACCTCCGGATGTCGGTAGTCCAATTCTGACCTCAGGAAGTCGGAAATTATAATATATGAATTTTTTGACATAAAATAAAAATTGACCTCGAGAGGTCAGTAAATACAGACCTCCAGAGGTCGGTATTGAATAGCGACCAAGCTTTTTCCGACCTAAGTTGGGATGTCGGTTTTAGGTCGGTATTTCAAGGAATACCGACCTCCGGAGGTCGGTATTCACTGTTTTTTTAGTAGTGAATTGATGAATAAAATGTTTGTACCACTTTTTGAAAATACAAATATAGACAATGAAACAATTACATATCTTTTCTAAAGACTTTGGTGATGAATAACTATAGTAAAATGAAGAATTAATAACAAAATGCATAAACACTTAGAATCTTTTTGGTTTTAAGATTAAAAAAACATTTCATTTCATCTTTGGATAAAATATTTTTGACAATTTATTGTAGGGTTGTACCCACTCGAAAACACTTATATTATCAAATGTTCAAAAGTAGATTATTGGCGTAGTTCACAACCGCGCGAAGCGCGGGCAATTTACCTAGTTAAGTTTAAAATTAAAAGATACTCTATCAAACAATACAACAAAACCTATCCAAACACTTCTATTAAACATTTAGGATCAAACAATATGGCAACAAGGTTTTACATTCTTATCTTTTTGGAAGAATTAAAGTGTTTCTTCAAGTACATATTTGTGAAATATATTAATAGTAGTATATTTTGAGGTGATATTTTAAAAGTAAAAAAACCACAAAATTAACCGAACCGTACCAATACCGAAGAGAAACCGATCATATGACTGGAATGATTTTAAAAGGTTTAATTTTGATTATATATTATAAAATACCCAAAAATTGAAATGGTATAATTTAAAAAAATAACTGACCGAACTGTACCATTGACACCCCTACTAACATCTGTAACAAACAATTAACAACTGAAAAATACTTGACATGAACAACAGGTAAATAAGGAAAATACAATACAAGTATCTTACAAGAAAATTGTATTATTTTTGTAACACTGAGTCTATCACTTAGTTGAAAATTAGAGATAACTCACATGAGACACAACAAAAAAAATTGAAGACTGAAACAGTTGGCAGATTGAGTTTGGCGTTGCATGCATGGTCAATCATACACAAGATATATGACATAACACGTTGAAATATTTTACAATATTGTACGTAGTTTATGGGTT
This sequence comes from Solanum stenotomum, assembly GCF_019186545.1. Lineage (NCBI taxonomy): Eukaryota > Viridiplantae > Streptophyta > Magnoliopsida > Solanales > Solanaceae > Solanum > Solanum stenotomum. Next base: position 82,664,141 of record NC_064282.1, on the reverse strand, counting down.
CTTTATACAATACTAATGGAGATAAAATATATTGTTTTTTATTTATTTATGTGGTATCTTTCGAATTTCAAGCATCAAAAGTATTTTTTTTTATCACCATTTATTTTATATTGCTTTAAAATATTTTGTATTGACAATCTTTGTGATTAATAATTTTTACGTAATCTTCAAATATATATACATGCAAGTGTCATTACAAGACTACTCTCAACAACATATTACATGCACTCAATTATGTTAAAAAAAAATTCAAATGATGACTAGCCGATTTCAACACGTACAAGCTCAAGATCATATATATATGAACTAGCAAATCATGATGTAAACTTATTGATTTCACCAGTAAATTAGAGATAAAGTTGAAATTCATTCGAAAGTAAGTTTGCAAACAATAGTTTAAAATCAAATTATACTTTCCTCAACCATGAAAACCCACAATTTGTAAAACTATTGCAACTTCCTCGCATTTATTATATTGATGACTATGTCAATTTGGTTTGAGCTTGATTTACCTTTTTTTCCCTCTTTTAATACCAAATCAATCAAAGGGTGATTGGTTTTTTTGTCAACGCTATACCAAAGCACATGCAAGTCAATATTTTTTTCGATTTGACTTGATTTATTGATTCGATTTGACTTGTACACTACTACTACTCCCTCCGTCCCTATTTACTTGTCCATATTTCCTTTTTTGGTTGTCCCTATTTAGTTGTCCATTTTGACAAATCAAGAAAGGACAACAAATCTTTTCCTATTATACCCTTATTTACACTTCTTGAAAATTGTAAAAGTGTATGTTGTTTCCCTCCAATTTATTTCACTTTAATTCAAATAAGTGGTTGTAATTTTGAAGTGAAAAGTTGTCATAAGGGTAAAATTGTAACTTCACTGTGCTAATCATTGTTGCCTTAATCTGTGTGCCATTTCTAAAGTGGACAACTAAAAAGGGACGGAGGGAGTATTTGTAAAGGATTTCAGTTAAATTTCTCTCTCATCGATCACTTGGAACAAAAAAACAAATTGATTTTGGGCAAATAAAGCAATATATAATTAGTGTTTTTTGTTGACCTGACGCAATTGCCATTAATTGCACAACTATCAACTTTCAGCTATAAACAAAAATTAAAACCTATATACGGAGTACTTTGGTATCCAAACTTTTATATATACGAAGCAACAAGAACTCATTTTCCATAAGATCAACAGTAACAAGTTAATTATTAATGGAGTCGATAAGACGGAGAAAACCGAGTCTGAAACCGATTGAATGTAAGGGTAAAGCTAGTAAAGCATCTGAAGAAGAAGAACAATTAAGTCCGTCGTCAAGGTTATTTCATGAACCCAACTTCAACGTACATGTTTTAGCTATTATGGGAAGCAAATCAAGAATCAATGACCTTCAATTAATCAAAGACAATTTGGTTCATACTTTGCTTAAGCATCCTCGATTCTCCAGCCTTCAGGTAAAAAATAGCTACAATCAATAGTATAGGGGTGATTGCATTTTTTATTTCTTAGTTATTATAGTAAAATTTGATTTTTTATTTTATTCAATACTCTCTTTTTTCTTTCAATTTGTTTGTCTTAGTTTAACTTGACATGAAGTTTAAAAAAGTAAAAAAGAGTTTTGAACTGTGTGATATTAAATTAAAAATATATCAAATATACCAAAATGTTTATCAATCTTATCGTTTAAACGTGTCATGCAGGAAGTTGAAATTACAACTATTTAATTTACAAGTACTTACAAGCAACTCTAGTGTACTTTTCTCTAGTAAGTTTAATTTGTTAACGAAAGAAAAGAAAGGAGAATTATTAAACAGCCCCAAAAAACTTCATATGCCTTAAATACTATTCTCTCCGTTTAAAAAGAATTATGACCCCTTTGGTATTTTGACAATAGTTTAGTTTCAGCTTTACGCATAACATATTTAAGACCACAAGATTAAAGGATATTTTGGTACATTTGATATAACTTGAATTTAAAATCACAAAATTAAAAAATCTTTTTCATTTTAATTCTTAAACTCTGTACCAAGTTAAATTAAGTCATTATGTTTTAAATGAGGGGAGAATATATTTCTTAAACTACATGTTTCATTCATTGTAGGTGGTGGATGAGAAAAAAAATGGAGAAATGAAATGGGTACAAACAAAGGTGGACTTAGATAAACACATTATAGTACCACAAGTGGATGAACAAAACCTTCATGAATCACCAGAAAAATTCGTGGAAAACTATATTCGGAATCTTAGCAAAACGACTCTTGACAAATCAAAACCTATGTGGGATCTCCATCTTCTTAACGTCAAAACATCTGATGCTGAGTCTGTTGGCATTTTCCGAATCCACCATTCACTTGGCGATGGCACTTCTCTTATTTCCCTTCTCTTGGCGTGTACTCGCCAAACTGCTGATCCTGATAAAGTTCCAACTATTCCTGGAAATAAAAAGAGAGTTATCCATTCTTCAGAGCATAATTCCACTAAGGGATTACATCGATATGTTATGAAAATTTGGTTTTTTATGAAATTGATTTGTTATACAATAGTGGATGTGTTGATGTTTATGGCTACGATTATGTTCCTGAAGGATACAACTACGCCGATTAAGGGTAGACCTGGTTCTGTGTTTAATCCTAGACGACTAGTTTACAGGATAGTAAGTCTTGACGATATGAAATTGGTGAAAAATGCGTTGAATATGGTAAGTTTAAACAAAATTAATTCTATGTTATAGCAACATCTTTCTTGTTCAATTTTGAAATTGTTATTGGACTTTTGTCAATTCTTGTACAGACAGTAACTGATGTTGCTTTGGGAGTAACACAAGCTGGTTTGTCTGTATATCTTAATAGAAGATATGGTAAGTTTCTGTCTCATGTATTAGCACTTCTGAGCTTTTATTATTTTATATATATGTGTTTATTTCTTGTTGGGTTCGAAAGTAATTAAGCCATCATGCGGAAGATAATAATTGCAAATCATTAGCGGTGATAAATCAGATGACAAAAACTATATATACTAAAAACATATTATTGCAGGTGAGGGCAAGAAAGACAGGGGAGCAACAGAGAAAAACAATAATCTGCCGAAGAACATCAGACTTAGATCAAGTATTCTTGTGAATCTAAGACCGTCAGTTGGAATACAGGTAATGACATTTGTTAAGAAGTCCCACATCAGAAAAGGGATGACAGTTGGTCTACTTATATGGATCTAGACAATCCTTAACTCATGAGCTAGCATTTTGGCGTGTGAGTTAGTCCAAGACCTAATTTCACATGATATCCCAATTCTTTATCATCGATGTTGAACACCCATATTATATTGTCCATGTTCCAATTAGCGAGGTATGGGCGTGCGGGGGAGTGTTAAGAAGTCCCACATTGGAAAAGGGATGGCCAGATATGGTCTTCTTATATGAACTAATGTGGAACTTCAACCACTCTATCACCCCCTTCACACCCATGCGTAACTAGAATGTGGATCGGGCATCCAAATGGGGATGAACCTGGTTCTGATTCCATGTAAAGATATGACACTTGGGTCTAAGTAACCTGATCAAAAGTTAGCTCATAAGGTAAGGATTGACCAAGCCAATATAAAGAGACCTAATTGCCCATCCCTTTTCCTTAGCTAGCACTTGAATTTTCTTAGCTTTTATACTTCAAGTGAAGTTATTAACATTCTTATAATTAACAAATAGACTTTAGCTGACATGATGGAGAAAGACACTGAGGCAAAGTGGGGAAATTGGGTTGGATTTGCTCTTCTACCCTTTAAAATTGCATTACGAAATGATCCCTTAGATTATATCAGAGAAGCTAAGGCAACTATACATCGAAAGAAAAATTCACTTGAAGCTTTCTATACATGTTACATTTCAGAATTTGCACTCAAACTTTTTGGGATTAAGGTAACTAATGTTCATTCTAATTTCTTTATCCTACATGATCTCTTCATTGTAACTTTGTAAGATTTGAACCTTTCTCAGACATCAAGTTCGATATCACACAGAATTTTCACCAATACATCAATGTGCTTTTCATGTTTGCCTGGTCCTCAAGAAGAAATTGGCTTCTATGGTCACCCTATGGCTTACCTTGCCCCCTGTTCTTATGGACAACCTCAGGTAAGTGTGATTAATGAGATGAGTGGACTCCTTATAAGACTTGAGAAATTGTCCTCCCTTTGAGCTAGTTTTCAGGGTGCAAGTTAGGTTCAAGGCCTAATTTTACATATCTTAACAATTTACGTGCAAATTTATTTTTCAGGCATTGATGATTAATTGCCAAAGCTATATAAACAAGATGACTATCGTTCTATCAGTCGATGAAAGTGTGATTCCTGATCCACATCAATTGTTGGACGATCTTGTACAATCTCTAAAGCTCATCAAAGATGCTGTGGTAGAAAGAGGTCTTTGCCATGAGTAGAAAATGTTGTTTGACAACATAATGTTTAGATTGCACTTCTAGTTTTCGTGGATCAAATGTAATTGTTCTTTTTTCTTATAAGGAAGTATCTTGTTGACAATAATATACATAGTACTACTTAACAATGTCATGATTATATAAATCAATTACAATATTTTGAGAAATAAGTTTACGTGTCATGAATGAATCGACAATATTATAATCAAGTTACGAATAAGGTATGATACACTACACTAAAAATGATCTTTGCGACATTGCTCACCTTTTCTTTATCAACAGTAAAACTTATAGAGACATTACTCTCTGAAAAGCCCCAAACTCGAATAGTTTACTTGTGTGCATTGTGTAATAGTGAGTGAGCGTGAAATAAAATCTATTTTTTTACGCAATTAGGTAAGGTGTGCTTAGGGCTAGTTTTTATTAATAAAGAGAAAAAAACCTCACGGAGAAAAGTACAAGCAAGGGGGGCTAAGCCTTACCTAACTAATCCTAATGAGGTACTGAAACTCTACTATAATTAACAAGCATGAAAAAAATAGGAGCTAGCCTGATTTTTGTTTTATGATCATCATAGAATATGTAATACACTCTGTGATAATACTACAAATGAGGATACTTAAGTAATGCAAAAATATTAAATCTAAGTATAAAACTGAGTTATCAATCTCTAACTTCATTTTATATATGTAGGAATTAAAGGAGATGGATAGCCTGTGTAAAGTAATCTGAAGTATTTCCATCTTGTCTTCTTAGTCAAAAATGCCCAACAAAACTTGACAGTTCATCACTTCTTTTTGAATTTATTTGATCTTGTTGTTGTTGAAATTGTCATATTGCTTTGCCAGATGCATCAGTGGGTGTCTTGGAATAAATTCCTTAGTCACCTTACCATCCCAACTATGTTGCCTTTCATGTGTCTTCTTTTTTCTTTTGTTGTTTTCACTTCTTTGTTGCCTAGGCGAGAGATCTTCACCCTTGGCTGTTGGGTTTTAAAAGGTGTGCATGGAAAATGAAGAGTTGCGACTTTTATAAATAGCGGTGACTTTATTAAAAAGTTGCGACTTTTATGAAAAGTTGTGACTTTTATGAAAGGTTGTGACCTTTTCGAAAGATTGTGACTTTTCCAAAGGGTTGTGACCTTTCCGGTAAGGCAGAATAAGACCCTTTTCACGCTACCCTTTGTTTTCTATAAATTGAGGGATTTCCCCTCATTTAAAAAAAAATAATTCTGGACACTACTACTAAATCTAGTATTCTAAGGCAGTTGAGTGGTTCCCTGATACCGTGGTTTTAGGTAACACCGGTGAGTAAGATCGTTCTATCATGGGAGGATATATTCCATTAACCTCGGGTACTTGAGGGGAATAATTTCCTTAAGGAGACAATGTGCATTCAGTGGACTCGATTTTCTTTTTTGAGAAAAATATTTTGTATAGTGTTTCTAATTTGTTTCTGATTCTATTTTCTCTACTAGTTTTAATTTTCTAGTTTTGAAAAAAAAACCTTTCAACTTTGTTGTTTCGTACCAAGTTCTTCAAAGTTTTGTTCTAAGTATCTTAGGAATACAGGATGAACAACAATCTTAAGGAAATTATTATACTGTTGGTATTTCTTGTATTCTACTGATTGAGGGAAACAAATCATGGAAGTAGAAGATTAATGCACTACTTCTTCAGAATTTGGTGCCTTGTTTAGCAAGATCAAATTGAGAATGTACCAAAAAATTGGTGGTATTCCGGTTAAAGATTACACCAGGTAACCTTCTTATTATTTATCTAAGGAGGAAAATAGTTTCTAAAAGTTAATTCTTTTGATACTTAACATGTGTATCTTAGGAAAAAGATCCACAAACCATATGTTTTGGAATGAATTTTACTTGGCAAATAGTGTCGTCTTTAAAATTCTTTAGTTTGCAGAATGAGATATGCACATTTTTGTTTGATAAAATAGAATGTCAAAATGCTATAGTTGGAAGACTATTTGAAAAGAAAGCATTTCTATGTGATAATCTAAGAATATGTTTTATTCTATTTGGAGAAAAAAATATTTTTATAGTTTTGTACTCCGTATGAAATTTGATTGTGTCTGATTGTTGTAGACTAAAAACTTTTGTAGTTTTCTACTTTATAAAAATTGGATTATGCAATTGGTTTGAAGAATATGAAAACTTCACCTAATAAGTCAGTGTTTTACTTTTGGTTTTTTACAAACTTCATTGTTAAATAGAAACAAATTGTACAAAAAAAATTGTCTTTATTATTAGTATTCTAAATACTAAGTGGTATGTCTACTGTGATAGAAAAAAAAGTCCAGTGACTTAAAGTGTGTGATTTTGTGCCTGCAATAGGTGTCTCTATGGAATGAACTTTGACACTATGTAAAGATTGTCAAAGAGAATTGAAGCACTATAACTCTTTCGTAGAATAATATTTCCAAAAGAAGTTTCATGCTGCCAATGACATTTTGATAGTCTGGGAAAATATGTGGAAAAATTATTTTCAACTATTTGAAAAATAATTTTGAGATCATATTTTAAATGTGGGGGGGGGGGGGGNGGGGTTCTTTGCTTGACAAAGATAAAATTAGACTTAATTAGTGTCTGATTTCATTTGCAGCACAAGATATAAAATTCGATGATACTTTTGTATTATGTTAGACCCACAAAATGCTTGGAGTATATTTGACATCATGATCGCTGAGTTTCTCTTTTACTAGTGTATGGTGTGACTAGTATGAAACTACCAAATTATATATATACTTGTTCAAAATAATACTGTTCTTTTATGAAAAAGTGTCAATTAAAATGTTGTATTTTTTCATGAAAAGATATGTCTATTAAAATAAAAGTATTTGTATAGACATGAATATTGGTGAATAGTCATTTGTCATGTTTTGTAAAAAAAGCATTTTGGACTATATTGCCTTTATTGGACCCGGTGAAACTATGTTCATGGGTAGTTCTATAACAATCAAATTGAAAGTTATGGAAAGGTCCTTCTGAAAAGGACATTTGACAAGGTGTTGACTCTAAACAGTGTTTGTATCACATAAAATTGTAAGAAGTAGGAACAAAATATTTGTGAGAAAAAGCTACCTCACGGAGAGCTTTTCAAACTTAATATTTTATTTTGTTCTTTTTTGCTTGAGTCAAACTGTTTGTGACGTTGAATGCTTGGGACATGTCAATTACAAAACCTTGTAAGGAAAACTGATCAACTTAGAAGTTTTGTCTAACTTTGAGTGCAATAAATAAAAATGTCAAGTGTGTGTTGAATCTAAGTATGCTAAGCATTCTTGTAAATCTGTTGAAAGGAATTCTAATCCCTTAGAGTTGATTTACACTGACATTTGTTATATGAAGTCAACACCATCTCATGGTGGAAAAAAGTATCTCATAACTTTTATTGACAATTGCATTAGATACGACTATGTCTACTTGGTGAATGGTAAGTATGTAGCAATAGAAACTTCTAGACAATATAAAATTGAAGTTGAACTCAGTTGCGCAAGAGATAAGAAGTGATAGGGATGGAGAATATAAATTTCCTTTTGCAGAAATATGTTTGAAAGTGGATTTATCCATCAAACTGTTGTCCTATTCACCTCAATCTAATGGAAAATCGAATGTTGAAAAAAATGATGGATGCATTACTTATAAATTCAGGTTTACCACAAAACTTGTGTGGAGAAACGATCCTTACTGCAAAAAGGAACAACAAAAAGTTTTGTTTTTTCCAAAAGAAAATAATTTTATTTGTTCAGGACACAATCGATTTCATATGAGAAATAGAAAGGAAGGAAATCCAACTTGAAATATTTCAAAGTGTGGGGGTGTCTAGCCAAAGTCTACTTTCCTATTCTTAAAATGATTAAATAGAACCTAAGACCGTGGACTGTAAAATTAGACTTGAGTAGTCTAGTGAATGGTCTAAAAAACCCTGGAAAGAACAAAAGGAGAATGTATTTAATAAAGAGATTCAGAGGCGTAGTAAATGTCAAAGGACATCTACTTTCTTCGGATCTAATTTTGTAACATTTCTTATGTCTTATGTGGACTCATCCTTTTTGGAAAGATGGTGTCAATAGTTAGATTGATTCAATCTTGAGTAACCATATTGGAAGTTGATTGATGTTCCTCCAGGAAATAAACTTTTGGGTTCAAAATGAATCTTCAGAAGGAAAATGAAAGTCGATGAAATTGTTGACAAATACAAAGCAAGACTTTTTGTCAAAGGCTTTAGACAAAAAGAAGGTCTTGATGTTTTCGATACATACTCGCTAGTAACTAGAATTACATTCATTCGGATGTTAATTGAATTAGCTGCAGTATACGACCTCTAAATTCGTCAAATGAATCTGAAAACAGTTTTCTTAAATGGAGAATTGGGGAAAGAAATTTACATGGAACAACCCGAGGGTTTTGTGGTTCCTAGTAAAGAAAAGAAAGTGTGCGAACTTTTTAAGTCACTTTATGGACTAAAACAAGCACCCAAATAATGACATAAGAAATTTGACCAAATCATGTTGACAAATAGATTTAAAAATAATGGAAGTAATAAATGTGTTTATATTAAAATCACATGGTCAATGTTTGTTTGTATATTGGTGATATGTTGATCATAAGTAGAGACACTAATGACATAAATGTTACTAAACATATGCTAGAAAGCAGCTTTAATATGAAAGATCTTGGAGTTGTTAGAACTCCATAATGATTAGCATTGTCACGGTCTCATTACATTGAAAAGGTACTTGACTAATTCAAATATTTGGATTTTAATATTTTCAAAACTCCAATAAATGTGAGCTTTGCACTTCAAAAGAATAAAGGTGAAAGTGACTCACAATTGGATTGTGCTAGAGTATTGGGAAGTATGATGTATATCAGGAAGTGTACACGATCAATTATAGCATATGCTATTAGTAATCTGAGTCGGTTCACGAGTAATCTCAATCAAACTCATTGTATGACAATAAAAAAAGTTTTGGGGTATTTAAAACATACTCAAAACTATGCCTTGCATTATAAAAAATATCCAGCAGTATTGAAAGGATATAGTGATGCAAATTAGATCAGATCAAATGAAGTAAAATCCATGATTGGATATGTATTTACTCTTGGTAGAGAAGCAGTCTCTTGGAAATCCTCCAAACAGACATGTTTTGCTAGCTCTACAATGATCTATGAGCTTGTCGTGAATATGTTGAAAGACTCTGAAATTTTTTGATACATATTCTTTTTTGTCCCACACCTTTTGGCATCAGTATGCATACACTTTGATAGCCAAGATGCAATAGGTAGGGCATGGAGTATGATTCATAACGGAAAGTCTCGTCATATAAGACATAGACATGATACCGTTAGAAAACTACTCTCTAGTGAAATTATCACAATTAACTATGTAAAATCAAAGGATGATATGTCGGATCCACTTACAAAAAGGCCTAACTAGAGAGAAAGTTGAAAGATAATCTAAGGGAATGAGTTTACGGCTTAGGACAAGTCATCATGGTGGTAACTCTACTTAGCAGACAAGAGATTCCAACTCAACCCATTCTCATGATGTAGACAATGCTCAGGAACAAGGATACAACATTAAGACTTGTTAATGAGTTAATAAAGATTAAAGTTTTTAATGATTTGCTAAGTTTGACAGATTTGACCAAATAGTGTATCTCCGCGATAACACGGTTATAAATCACCTATGTGAGTGTGAAGTGTAAGCCTCTTCAAAAAAGATGATTGTCAAAATCCCATCTCTTTATACACTCATGAAACCAGGAGGTGTTCATGGCTGAAACGAACACAGCTGTAAGAACCATAAACAGTAAAGGGTTGAGTGTGTGACATATTGTTGTCTAGGTATACACCAAAGCTTGACGGTTTAAAGATATCAAATCTACCGATTGACCGAGTATATCCGACATATGTACACTACGGAAATTTCAAAGAGAAACTTACTTATCCAGATGCAATTAATTCTTCTTGAGAGGAATAATTTCCTTAAGGGGACACTGTGCATTCATTGGGCTCAATTTTCTTCTTTGAGAAAAATATTTTGCTTTTGATTCTATTTTCTCTACTATTTTTAATTTTCTAGTTTTGAAAAAATAATCTTTAAACTTTGTGGTTTCTTACCAAGTTCTTCAAAATTTTGTTCTAAGTATCTTAGGAATACGGGATGAACAACATTGGCTACCTTATCAAATAATATGTCTAGAATATCATCCTCATCATCCCCATTAAACATGTCACTGCCCAAGTCACTATCATAAGTTGTAGTTGGACTAAGTCTTGAAACTACAATTTCTGGTTATGGCTCTTTTCCAATACCTTGGTGGTAATTGCAAAGTTCTTTTTAGAGTTATCAATTGGCATTGCCATAGATTAATTTGTCTTACTTGAAGGCACAAATATGGGTGCTTGAGGACTTAACTTACTCCTTGCCGGTGAAGAAATATGCTCCTCTTCCTCAACTAAATTTGTCCATCTAGAAGCACTCGTTTCCTTCACCAAACTCTTGTCATTTCTTTTGAAGATTGTCTGTTGTCCGGAAATTTGCTCTCCAAGTGATTCTAAAGATGGGGAAGGAACATCATGATATAATGTGTTGATTGTGGCCATAAGTGGTTTGACCATTGAGTTTGCTTTAATTAACAGTGTGGTATGTGACTCCTTGATTATTCTAGTAATTTCTAGATTAGAAAATTGAAGAGTTAGAGTTGATAATGCATGGAGCCCTTGATCAAAATTGATCACTAGAGCATCAAAGGTGTTAGAGAACACAACATTCCTTAATACTTTATCCTTACAATTTACTGTTTGCTCCTTTGCGCGTTGGATTAGTGCAATCTAGTTGTTGTAGTTTGGTGCTACCTAGAGAAAAAAATTTGCTAGGTACTTCAGTCCAGCCTCCCTTATTATTGTCATTTAAAACGAAGTCATGATCACATGTAGCACTAATTCAAGTATTCGATCCAAATTTTCTCCACACTGCTCCACATTATTTGCTTGGCCTGGATCTTCAATCATAGCCAAGCTAGGATCTTTCCAGATACAACACCAACAACATGTAGTTTAGGATTCGAAGCTAGATCAGACTCCAAATTAATCACAGGAACCACCGAATCACTAGTAACACGATGCTTTGCACCTAAAATCAAAGTCTGTGAGACCGTAGCTAAGGTGAAATTTAGTGTAACAGTAGTATTAAGAGTATCATCTCTAACAAAAGTATCAACTACTCGATCTCCATTACTTTTAATGGCTTCCACCATTGCTATTTCATTATTATTTGCATTTGCAGCTCGAGTATTATCATTAGTACTTTGATCTATGTTTGCTAGTCTTCTTATTTAAATTTTTTTGCAAATCACCTTGGAATTTCTCCCCATTGTATTGATAATCTCCAACCACTCCATCATCTTTGTGATTGTGATCTTGATTCTTTTTCAAAATCAATCGACAACTGTTTTCATCATGACCTTGATGCTTACAATAGTTATAATATAAAGGTCAATTATCATAAATAAATTCCCAAGAAAACCTCTTGAATCTTACCAGTCTACTCGTCTAAATATTGTAGGCAAATCCACTTAGGCAGCTTATCCATAAGATCGAGTATCACCTTCACCCTAGTAGTGCTAGGTCTTGTCGATAGCTATTGGCCTTCCAACCGTTGATGCCATTGACAACAAGAATCTCTTGGTAAATAAATCTAGTGATAATCGAGGCAACAAATTAAAATCTATTGTCCAAGAAAATACCCTATAAAGATGTTGCTCTCCATGGAAAGGAAAAAAGCTTACCGGTTTTGATAGAACAACCACATAATCTTCATATTGGTCTATCCTTAGCAGAATATGTCTACGAGCAAGTAAACCAACTAAACAGTTTCTTGAATCGTAGGCTCTCCATTTACATATTGAAGGTGTGTTTGGTATGAAGGAAACATTTTCTCGAAAATGTTTTCGAATTTTCCCATGTTTGGTTGGCTTAAATGTTTGGAAAATATTTTCCAAATCAACTCATCTTCCTCAATTTTAAGGAAAATGACTTCCCTTCTAAAATTAAGGAAAATATTTTCCAAAACTGTACTTCATCCTTTAATTTTTTTTCTTACCCTACTCATACCCCGTACCCGACCCTCCCCATTAAAAAAATTAATTTTTTTAAAATTTTTCTCATTTTTAAAATTTCAAATATATTTTTATCCATATCACCAATCCCCCCCCCCCCCCTCAAACAAAAAAAATAATAAAAAAGTTAAAAATTATTTTTGAAAAATGTGTCAAATTTTAAGATTTTATTACCTCACCCCTACTCCCTACTCCCTACCCCCCAAAAAATTGCTTTTGAAAAATATTTCAATTTTTACGCCACACCCACAGTCACCCCCCGCCCCCCAACAAGGTCACCCCCACCTAGGCCACCCCGTCAATTTTTTTTTCTAAACAAATTATTTTTGGAAAAAAAATTCATTTTTTACGCCCTGTTGGGTTTTAGGGCGTCCGCTAGGTTGGTTTTTCACCATCTTCGGATCGGGATGTATCCGAGAGAGGATTTTTGTAATTTTCTTAAATGCTCATACAAATAATAAATAAATAAAATCCATCTACCTTACTTCTCATAATATAAAAACTAGATATCTAATTTTATCCGATATATTTATTATTTGATAGTTCTTTACATATATTTTAGGAATTCTTAATTTTTCAAGTAAATACCATATATTTTATTCTTACATATATTACATGCAATTGATGCAAGCACCATTGCATCACAAAAGCTAAAGACATGATTGTTCAAACAAGACAACAAAATCCAAAAGGGAAGTATATTGTCATTAAGGTAAAAAACATGCTACTTTTTATTATCTTCCTCTATATCCAATGGTGTAGAATTCAATGTATTTCCTTGTATGTTTCACAAGCCACCATTATTACCTGGCCATTTCTTCTGCCCACAATGAAACTCTCTCCCTTTGTCTATAAATTGTTAAATTTGAATATTCACCTAATCATAATATTGTTCAAAGATATATATGGCTAAGTCTCAATTTCAGTATGCTGCCTTTCTTGCTCTCTTCCTTTTCTTCCTCATTGCATCAAATGGTGAGTATAGCCCACAAACTATAAATATTTCTACCTATTACTATCACTTCTAACATTGTACAATTTTAAGAATAAAAGAAAAGCGTTTTAAGAATGCATTGTGGTATTAAATATGTCGTTACATTTAATAAAAGGGTGTCATTATGGGTATAATTAAGGAGAGAGTAGAAGGTAGCAAGCAAGAAGCTCGAAAAAAGGTAAAATAATAAGACACTAGATAAGAAAAAACTGGAATTCGATCTTGGAAATAGGAGAAAAAAGCTCATCATAACCTTTTTGTGACTCTAAAAAGGCTCATCATAGCCCTTTTTGTGACTCAACTCAAGCTCATCATACATAATTCGATTTTCTCTTCCTTTCTTATGCTCGTAGGTCAGTCTATTCGACTTTTTCTTGCAAAAATAGTCTAGTTACCTCAATTAGGTAGCGATGAGGTGTGGATACACTCTATTATATCAAGATCCCACTATGTAAAATTTCACTGAATATGTTGTTATTGTACAAAAAAAAAAATGTCATGTAAACTGAAGCATATTGTAATATTATATGTAAACTCTTGAGTTTTTACTTTCTTTTCTTTGTAGAAATGCAAGTAGCTGAATCAACTGGTTGTGAAAAGAAGAGTGTGACATGGACTGGGCCTTGCCTTAATACTGTAGGATGTAACAACCAATGCATCAAATGGGAACATGCCATTCATGGATCTTGTCAGTGGGATTGGTCTTGGATTGGCACCGCTTGCTATTGCTACTTCTGTTGATATAATAAGATTTTAGTCATCGTGATTGATGCTATCAATTGAAAAAAATAAAATATATATTGCACTTTGTAATAATGTTGGAAATTTGTAAGACATGTATAATCATTCTACCATAGTATAAATAATTATAATAATATCAACACTGCTGTGACTTTTCCAATTGTCTTAGACGATTAATATTGAAATATGATATACAATTCAAAGGGAGAAATACAAACAAACTCATAATTACTTGAAGTAACCCACACTACTAAAAATGAGCCACAAAAATCATTGCAGTACATGTTATAACACTCTATTGTCATAGAGTTATAGTGACTGTTTGTGGTCCATAGATGAATTTGCCTTACTTGAAGGCACAAATATGGATGCTTGAGGACTTATTCCTTGCAGGTGAAAAGATATGCTCCTCTTCTTCAACTAGATCTGCCCATCTAGAAGCACTCGTTTCCTTCACCAAACTCTTGTCATTTCTTTTGGAGATTGCTTGTTGTCCGGATATTTGCTCTCCAAGCAACTCTAAAGACGGGGAAGGAAACATCATGAATTAATGTGTTGATTGTGGCCATAGGTGGTTTGACCATTGGGTTTGCTTTATTCAACATTGCGGTACGTGGCTCCTTGATTATTCTAGTAGTTTCTTGAATATAAACTTGAAGAATTGGGAGTGGATAAGGCATGGAGCTTTTGATCAGAATTGATCATTAGGGCATCAAAGGTGCTAGAGCACACAACAGTCCTATTTTATCTTTACAATTTACTGTCTGCTCTTTGCGTGTTGGGTTAGTGCAATCTAGTTGTTGTAGTTTGGTACTACCTGGAGAAAAAAAAATTCTTGGTACTTCAGTCGAGCCTCCCTTATTATTATCATTCAAAGTGAAGTCATGATCACATGTACCACCAGATTCGAAAATTCGATCCAAATTTTCTCAACGCTAGCTGCTTCACATTATTAGCATGGCTTGGATCTTCAGTCGTAGCCAAGCTAGGATCTTTTCTAGATACAACACCAGCAACATGTAATTTAGACTCAAAATTAATCATGGGAACCACCGAATCACTAGTAACACCATCGTTTGCACCCAAAACCAAAGTTTGCGAGACCGTAGCTAAGGTACAATTTAGGGTAACTGTAGTATTAAGAGTATCATCTCTAACACAAGTATCAACTACTCGATCTCCATTACTTTTAATGATTTCCACCATTGCTATTTCATTATTATTTGCATTTGCAGCTCGAGTATTATCATTAGTACTTTGATCTATAATTGTTAGTCTTCTCATTTAAAATTTGTCGCAAATCACCTTGGAATTTCTCCCCATTGTATTGATAATCTCCAATCACTCCATCAACTTTGTGATTGTGATCTTGATTTTTTTTCAAAATCAATCAATTGTTTTCATCGTGACCTTAATGCTTACAATGTTTATAATATAAAGGTAAATTATCATAAACAAATTCCTAAAAAACCTCTTGAGTCTTACCGATCTGCTCGTCCATATATTGTAGGTGCATCCTCTTAGGCAGCTTATCCATAAGATTGAGTATCACCCTAGCAGTGCTAGATCTGGTCTTGTCTTGTGTTGCCTTGTCGATAGCTATTGGCCTTCCAACCGTTGATGCCATCGACAACAAAGATCTCTTGGCAAATAAATCTAGTGATAATCGAGGCAGCGAAATCCACACTGCAGCCGTTGAAGTTTCTTCTCTTGAATTGAATCTATTGTCCCAGGAAATACCCTATAAAGATGTTGCTCTCCATGGAAAGGCAAAAAGTTTACAAATTTTGATAGATCAACCACATAATCTTCATATTGGTCTATCCTTAGCAGAATATGTCTACGAGCAAGTAAACCAACTAAACAGTTTTCTTTGATGCCCAAGTGTTTCGGTAAATCTGTTCTCAAATCCTTCACTTCCAGTGTATCGGAGGAGAACTTAATAATTACAGCTTGATGTAATCCTTCTTCCTGTGCGAAAACCTTTCGTTCTCTCTTTGTGAATTGAATCGTAGGCTCTCTTTGTACATATTGAATCTATTTCAACTAGATTTTTGTCAAATTCTGGGCAGTTTGATTTGTGTTTAATCAAGTAGCAAAGGATGTTTGTTGATTAGGGTTAGGATTTGTCTCTCCCACAGCCAAAGGCTGAGGAGAGATATACGCAGACATGGCTACTACTAAGTCTCCATAGCGATCGCCTTAGGGTTTAGGGTGTCCGCTATGTTGGTTTTTCACCATCTTTGGATAGGGATGTATCCGAGAGAGAATTTTAGTAATTTTTTTAAATGCTCATACAAATAATAAAAAAAAAAAATCTACCTACCTTACTTCTCATAATATTAAAAGTAGATATCGAATTTTATCCGATATATTTATTATTTGACAGTTATTTTCATATATTTTAGGAAGAGATGAGTGTCAAAAACACACCTAAACTATCCCATTTTTTTAGTTTCATACCTAAACTATTGAAAGTATGAATTTCATACCTAAACTATCACTTTTTAGTTTGAGAAACACACCTCTGTGGTGTGTGTAATACACTCTCTCTTTTAATTGGAAAAATCTTGACGCATGGCATTCCACATGGATAAAATATTACACCTTTGTTGACACCCAATTTTGACCCTCCCCAATATAAATTAATTATTTCGAGCCTCTCCAATTTCTAACGATTTAAAATAATAAAAAAAAATACTTTGCAAGTTATTTTAAAGTAATTTTAGACGCTTTCATAATTTTTAAGTAATATATATTTCTACACAAATATGTATATAATTACCATATTTTATTAATATTCAAAAATCTTCTCAAAAAGAGTTTGTTTTAATTAAATATTCAATTAAATTAATTTGGTTTAAAGTATACTTATAAGTTATTTAGTTTATTAGTTTAATTATTCTTATTTTATGTTATTTTATCTTATTTAATTTTGTTGATTTGAAAAGCACATTTTTATCAATTTACGTTATGGCTATAGTTTTAAGTTAATTAGTTTATAATAGAATTAATTATTTTATTTCGTTAACATTAAGAAGCTCATTAATTAATTTATATTAATTCGTCTTATTTAGTTTTTAGCCGAATCACCTAATTAATTTGATTTGGCTAAGTTATTAAGTTAATTGGCTAGAATTGCGATTCATTGGGTTATTTCGCTATTGCAATTTTAGTCATTCTTTTATCTCTATTCAATCCTCTATAAGACCTCAATTTTGGGCCATATCCAATTTCATCCAGAATTAACCAGCAGCCCAATAACCCTCCCAACAGCCATTTCTTCAGCCCACCAATTACCCATTCTAACTTTTCTTTCCAATTCAGCCGCTCCAGCCCATCCTCACAACCCCTGACCCGGCCCACTTTTTCAATTCTAAAGAGATCCAGATTTTTTTCCAGCAGCAACGACAAACAGAGGAGGAACGACGTCTTCACGCCAGTTCTAAACGCGACACACAACAGACGGACGACAGTACTGTTCCAGTCCAGAGCTTCTGCAAGAATCGTCCTTGCATCTGCGGGATCATGCCACGTTGAGCAGCAAGGACAAGGGAGTCGATCCCACTCGTTCATCTCCCCATTCCTCTTCCGGAATGGAGCGAATTTTCAAAGAAAAAGTTATTTATCCCGAATTGTGAAAGATTTTTGGATTTTTGAATTTTGAAGTGGTCCCTTGCCCTTGAATTGGATTTCGTCCGTTCCCCCCAAAAATGGGGAACCCTAGAAGTCTCCTTCATATACTCTCTTCCTCTTTAGTGTTAGGAAGAGATTTTTAGTTGAAAAAAAAAATTGAAGTTAGAGACAGTGAGAAGAGCAAAAGAAAGAACTACTATTTTACATTTAAGGCGATAGTATTCAGATAAATTTCTGGTTCGTTCCTTTGGCTATTAGAGCTTTCCGTTGGAATCTTTCACTCGTGGTGTTGGAAGGAGTGTCGTTTCCGACTCGCCGTCTCAGTTCACTGCCCTGTGGAAGGTAATAACTTAACTTTTCTGTGCTTTTGTTCTTGTTTGTTAAATAGGTAATCATTTTTTTTAGTCTGTTCATTTAATATATTTTTGTATGTGTGTATTCAAGAATGTTTAGAAGTGCGATATTTGTATCAAACATCTCATGTTCTAATCAGTTTTTTATGCTTGTTTGAGTTGTATTTTTCTTTTAAGTCTTTCTTGACTATGGCAATATCTTAAATGAGGCTTAGTGGCATTGCCGTGAATTCCAATGTGTTTTGAGATGTTTAAGCTTTTATAGGAGCTCGCTTTCTTCATTTAACGGTTGGTTGTATTCTAATGTTAGAAATAATTTCATGTAGCTTAAAGATAATGACTCGAAAAAGATAAAAAAGAAAAATGGATAAGAAATTTGTTTTAAACCTTTGTGGACAGCAAGCATTATGTATGATTCAAGCTCAAATTTGTCAGACTTGTTGGGGTATTTTCATCTCGTATAAGTTTACATGTTAAGTATGAATACTCTTTTAAGTTTTAACAGAAGCATGAAGAGTGTAGACTCTTGAATACTCCTTATCTATTTCACAATGTATTTAAAGTATCATATCCGACTTACTCTATTATTTTCAGTTTTCTATGCATTTGTGATCCACCTCGTTTGTTGACCTGCTCTGTTCTTTTTTTTGTGTTCATTCCTCTGTTATTCGTCATGAGTAGCTGTTGTCCATTTTTTTAATTTTTTTTTAGTTTAAGATAGAGTCAAGTGTTTTGCCATTGGTAGTGATGGCTAAGTCCAGTCGAATATTCATTGTTTGGTGTTGTAATTTTGTCCTAATTTGAATAGCATTTGATCATGCCATTACTAGGCTTATCCGTTTATTAGTTCGGTCCTTCATAATGTCGAATCTCACCGGCCTTGTTATGCTATCTTGTAGGCATTGAAATCTACGCGATATACCCTTCGAGTTTTGTTGGCCTTCCAAAAGAAATGTCTAATATTTTTGCATCAGCTTTGTATTCTGCCCAGTGACATGATTATGTGTTTTTTTTTATAACCTTGCATAGGATGTTCGTTTCTTATTTTGCTCTAGTCTGAAAATTTCTTTGTTGTTTCAACCCTGCTAATTGTTTGATATTTTGGGGCTTAATAATTAATTTTCCAGCATGTGTGTGTTAATTAAAATCATAATGGTTCTCCCATTTTTGTCCAAATTTGAGGATACCTAACCTGATTGTTGGTTTGCCACCTGTCTCAATTACCTATGTGGTGTCTTTGCTTAGCAACATCCTTCTCTTTGCACTTTTGTATTTATCCATGTATAACATTATTAGATTTCATTAAATAGAGTTGGTTAGACTAAAGCCCGTGATGTTTTACTTGCTAATTATACGGCATATTTCCTCTTAACATTTGAGTTTATTTTGGCTAATGGTTATGTATTCCCTAGAATATAGCATGCTCATAAGTGTATATATATGCATATATATGTGCTATTGTTTAATGTTGCATTTTGTTCATTAACCTCGTCATTGTTAATTCGATTCATTTGGCCTTCTTTAGGGTCGTATGTTTCGGTCCAAGTTGAATTTTTTAAGTGACTTTTCATTGTAATTAAATTCCATCTCATTTAAGTTATATCTCCTTTGTTTTTGTTATTTCGAAGGCTAATCCTTATTATCATTTTTTATTGCATGGAAAATCCGCCCGAGTTTGCCATGAACTCCCTCTTCCTCCCTTCGCATCTCATTTGGGCCATGAAGGCCCAAATTTCTTTAGTTTTCGAGTTGGCCAGCCCCTTTGAAATCGATGAACAGGTCCCGAAGTTGAGAGAAGCAACAGATCGAGAAATCGAAAGGATTGGGCATAAAGAGGCCCATTCTTCTTTAAAGAAAAACTTTGTATTTTTGTCATTTATTGGGCCTAAGCCTATTTAATTATTATTATTATTTATGTTAAAAGTTTAGGACATGTTAGGACAGGTGAAAGAATTGGGCCTAAGGCCCAAAGAGAAAACATTCTATTTTGTGTTAGACTAGGACAGGTGCACGTGACTCAAATGGGCCGAAGGCTCAAAATGAAAATGGGCCCAAATACCGGTCCAGGTGGACAGAAACCAGATTTGGGTCCAACCCTCTTTCCCTTTTCACTTTACTGTGTTTGTTTTGCTTGTTAGTATTTGTCGTTAATCTTAGGGTCGAAAAGTTCAAATCCCCGAAAGACGCTTCGTTTTAACAATTTAACTAAATCAGTCACCTTTAAATGGACCTAAATAATAATTTTACAAAAATACTTCACTTAGATAGTATTTCAATATTTTTTCCTTTTCCCCCTAAAATGGTCTTAACTAAAAAATTGTTCAATTTAAGTTAAGTTAAATTACTTTAGCCAAATAATTAATTGTCGGATAACCACATTAGTAGATATTCTAGGTGCTTTTAAAACCTTCCTAGAATGTTAATAAGAGCCTCAAACCCCTTTACAAGTTTTCACTAGATTCCTGTTTTAGTCTTGTGGAAATGAATAGTTTTCTTGATTTTTCTTAAAAATTAAGTGGCGACTCTTAAACCAGTCCAATTATATTTTCCTAATAAAACAACCTTGACAAAAAATTAAATAATTAACTATTAATATTAATTAAAAATTAAAGGTTAAAGTATTATCATCCATAAAAAAAATATTTAAATTATTTTTCTTACCCCACTCCACCACCTCCTCCACATACCCCCCCCCCCTCCCGACAATCCCCCATCCTTTTTTAAAAAAATTCTTATATAAAATATTTTTTTAAAATTCATACTTCACCCTCCCCCCCCTCTCCCAAAAAAAACCACCCACTCATCCCCCTCCCCCCAAAAAGAAATTGATATTATTTTATTTTTTAAAAAAATAAAAATTCTACCCCATCCTATTTAACCCTCTGCTCCTAATTTTTATTTTTTTTTACATTTTTTTCATTTTGTGTTAGATATGTACGTACACATATTTTTAGAAAAAAAAAATTCTATTAGTGTACCGAATAAAACATAAATAAGTAAAAAAATAAAAAAATATCTTGTGGGAGTAAAAAATATTTTCAATATGTATACATCTAACACAAAATGAAAAAAAAAAATTGGAAGCGGAGGGTTAGTTGGGGTGGATAGAATTTTTTTTTTTTTTAAAAGTAATATCTAAATTAGTATTTGGGAGGGGGGGGGGGGGGNNNNAAGTAAAAAAAAAAATTCTTTTATATAAAGAAATTTAAACAAAAAAAAACTTTAAAAAATGGCCCGGGGGTGTGGGGGGGGGGGTGTGAGAGAAAGTGATGGAGTGAGGTAAGAAAAATAGTTTACATTTTATTTTATAAAAGAAATATTATTTTTTTGGATAATAATTTTTTTATTTTTTTAACTAATACTAATAATTTATTTAATTTTTGTCAAGGTTGAATGTTTTGTTCATGTGGAGTGTGATGTGATATTTTTAAAAATAAAAGGGAGAGTGTATTATACACACTATGATGAGAGTGGTAAAAAAGAGAGAGGTGTGTTTCTCAAACTAAAAAGTGATAATGTATGAAACTCACACTTTTAATAATTTAGGTATGAAACTCAAAAAAAGGTATAATTTAGGTGTGTTTTTAAAACTTATCTCTTTTAGGAATTCTTAATTTTTCAAGTAAATACCATATATTTTATTCTTACATATATTACATGCAATTGATGCAAGCACCATTGCATCACAAAAGTTAAAGACATGATTGTTCAAATAAGACAACAAAATCCAAAAGGGAAGTATATTGTCATTAAGGTAAAAAACATGCTACTTTTTAATATCTTCCTCTATTTCCAATGGTGTAGAATTCAATGTATTTCCTTGTATGTTTCACAAGCCACCATTATTACCTGGCCATTTCTTCTGCCCACAATGAAACTCTCTCCCTTTGTCTATAAATTGTTAAATTTGAATATTCACCTAATCATAATATTGTTCAAAGATATATATGGCTAAGTCTCAATTTCAGTATGCTGCCTTTCTTGCTCTCTTCCTTTTCTTCCTCATTGCATCAAATGGTGAGTATCGCCCACAAATTATAAATTATACTACCTAATACTATCAGTCACAACATTATAAATTTTAAGAATAAAAGAAAACTTTTAAAAATACATTGTGGTATTAAATATGTCACGACATTTAATAAGAAAATGTCATTATGGGTATAATTAAGGAGAGAGCTGATTAGACATGAGGTGTGAAATGCCAGATATAGTGGAGATGGGGAGAGGCACATGTCGGCCTTAATAATTTTGGGAAGAGATGATTAGATAAGATATGACACATTTTCAGCTTACCAAGGACATGATCTTAAATATGAGGATGTGGAGGTTGCGGATAAGGGTAGAAGGTTAGTACGTAGTTGAACCTTATCTTAGTATTAACTTATTCATGTAGTTCTTTGGCTTGGTGGAAGTCTAGAGAATCGTGTCTACCGTAGTATTAGCTCATCATGCAATCTTCTACTTTGTTGGTATTTGTTACTCCCTCCGTCCCTATTTACTTGTCCATATTTCCTTTTTTGGTTGTCCCTATTTAGTTGTCCATTTTGACAAATCAAGAAAGAACAACAAATTTTTTCCTATTATACCCTTATTTACACTTCTTAAAAATTGTAAAAGTGTATGTTGTTTCCCTCCAATTTATTTCACTTTAATTCAAATAAGTGGTTGTAATTTTGAAGTGAAAAGTTGTCATAAGGGTAAAATTGTAACTTCACTGTGCTAATCATTATTGCCTTAATCTGTGTGTCATTTCTAAAGTGGACAACTAAAAAGGGACGGAGGGAGTATTATCTGTTGTTTATTAGGATTAGGTAATCACACCTTTTTGGTGACGTTACAGTTCTTTGCATATATTATCTGCACTATTTTCCTATTTGTTGTCCTGTTTTTCTTCATGCCATTTTCTCTTTCCATTACTATTATCAATTTACTTCACTTGAACGGAGAGTCTTTCAAGAATAAACTATTTAGCTCAATCAGGATGAGGTAAGGTCTGAATATGTGGAATTTCACTGAATATGTTGTTATTGTAAGAAAAGAGTGTCACGTAAACTGAAACATATAGTAATATTATATGTAAACTCTTGAGTTTTTACTTTCTTTTCTTTGTAGAAATGCAAGTAGCAGAATCAACTGGTTGTGAAAAGAAGAGTGTGACATGGTCTTGGCCTTGCTTTAATACTCAAGGATGTAACAATCAATGCATCAATTGGGAACATGCTATTCATGGAGCTTGTCACATGGATTGGACTGGCCCTGCTTGCTATTGCTACTTCTGTTGATATATATGATTTTAATCATCGTGATTGATGCTATCAATTGAAAAGAATAAAAGATATATTGCACTTTGTAATAATGTTGAAAATATATAAGACATGTGCGTATAATAATTCTACCAAAGTATAAATTGTTATCTTGTATGATTTGCTCCTAATAATATCACAGTGTGACTTTTCCGATTGCCTTGGATTAATTTGCATTATTTCACACTTAGTGGAATTCAACATAGGGGTCAAATTCATTTAGGAAATGTATTCCTCTCTTATTTTACCAATTAATTAACTCATTTTATTTGCTATCTGAAAAAACACACTTATCTGAAAGATCTTTATATGTTGACCAATTTTAGGATGGTTATCGAAATGAGTGAAAGAGTTGTCCTTCAATTTTTACAAAAAAAAAACAAATCGAGAAAATACTAAGGGTCTATTTGGAAAGCGATCAAGTAATTGAAATTGGTGTAATTACTAGTGAAGTAATTACTAGCTTAATAATTATACAATCTAGTAATTATATTGACCTGTTTATTTGCAATAGTGTAATTACAGTGGAATTACCAGTGTACTATTGTTTGGTTGTAAAAATGGTCCTTCAATTTTAACAAAAAACTAAAGGAGAAAACACTAAAGATTTCTTGTATTAGAAGTTCTTACACATTTCTTAAAAACGATTATTTAAAAATAAAAAAAGATTTTTCACTTCTAAACAAAAATCACAAAACAAAAATCTTTTAATTTCTTTTGTATAGTTCGTAAAAGAGAAAAAGAAAATTGAAAAGATTTTTATTTTATGCAAATCTTTACAAAAAAAAGTTTACAGAAAAATATAGTTACATTTTTCAACAAGGTTCCAATCTTTCAAAACTTTTTAATTGTCCAATCAGGATGGTCCTTCTCAAATTCAGTGACCTTTATTCACGAAATTCAAGTTTTAATTCCTTATTCAAAATGTCCATATAAAAAAGATTAATCAAAAGAAAAGTTTAAGGGCAATTTCAGTCATTTCAGATAAAATAAATATTTTTTAAATTTATTTGTCTTGAGAGAAATTTTTCTTTTTATATACTTAAAAATTGTGTTACAATCCCTAAAGCAGCTCACAGTTGTCCTACCAACTTGCTGCCCAAGGGCTATTTTAGTCATTTTCATATAAAATATATAATTTATTTGTTTTACTTACTTGTCTTATTTTTTTCCTTTTAATTTGTTAAATACTTGAAAATTACGTTATAATAATTGATAACTTCAAATATTTAAGAAGACTTATAATTTTTTTTGATTGATTCTAGAAATTCTATTAGTACCACATAAATTGAGACAGAAAGTAACCTATATTATTCAAAAATTACGTAAAATATACTATAAATCACTATAATTACCTCGTAATAGAGGCGTGTCACCCGCTTAAACGACTTGCACATGATAGAAACTCAGAATCCTCTCCAAAAGTCCTCATCTCATAACACAATTTCGAACCTTCACATTCTAAACTAATCCTTTCACACCAAGTTTGATATCGGGAGTTCTACTTACCCGTATTTTCTCTGAAAAGCTTTACGGATTCTTTATTGTCTTAGCTAATAGAAAAACCAACCTAAACTTGGACATTTAATTCGATCCTTTCCCCGATTGCCCTAGACTTCACCTCACTCAGACTTTTTCTGAGACTGGCCTAGCCTAAAATTTTCAAGTCACTACTCAAAAATTTCTTACCCAAATTCTTTTACCATTGACTTACCCGTAACGAATGAAACAATATTATTTCTCACCATTTATTACTCGTGGGAGTTGAGGGGACTAATACAACACTACAAATTGTACAACAAGCTAAAAAATGTGTACTTTATAGTGTACAACAAGCTAAGAAATGTGTACTTTATAGTTTATACTTGGACTCATATGTGACTATTTAACACGTGTTTGCTCTTTAGTTCTTAAGCAACCATGTCTATCCTTATTTCTCTTCATTCATCTTCTTTTGGGTAGCTCCACCTCCATTTTTGTTTTCTCAAATTTTTCTCATGCTTCTCTCTCTTCTTCACTCTTTGCATGTATCATCTCTCTTCTTGTGTGCTTGAAGATGTCGACGCGTGATACTTTCAAATGATAAGTTTTCAAAGCCTTGAAGATGAGACGGTCCGCAACCCTTTGTCATTTCCTCTTAAGCTATATATCTTTAATTTCATTATTAATCTTAATTCATGAGCATGATACTTTCTTGATCATTTTGTCCAAAATATGATGTGGGAAGTTATCAAGTAGTAGTTAAAATTGCTTCTCACTATCTACAGGTGGAAGATGACAGGTGTTTCGTAAAGTTAGTTAACGTGCATGTAAACTGATATGAACACCATAATTATTTAGCATAGTAAGTGGATCGATAGTTCAAAATGGGACTTAGTAATTTCCTAATTGGGTTGTTTATGAAGTAAATGTTAACTGGACTACTACCTGTGAGATAGCCTAAGGCCTTATTGGTCATATGTAGGAGGCATCTTTACATATTTAGTAGGATTTACTGTTTAGTTAACATCTCAATTTTTTATCAAATAATAAAGTAAAAGAAGTTACCTACATGCAACAATTCATGGACAAACGAAGCAAGAACATAGAGAAGAGGAAGGGGATAAGAAATAGCCATAGGAAGAAGAATACAATCAGAAGAGGAAAAGAGAGGACTGAAGAAAGAAGCAAATACAAAGTGGCAGAACTAAAAGTGGATTTATATGTAACGAACACGTGTATGTATCGGTACATGAGCGGTTGTTTTTGTACATCTTATCAAATTGCTTTCGGTACAATTTTATAATGCTTTGTTAAAGAACAGAAGTTGCAGGGGAAGGGTCAAGGGTAAAACATTTTTAGAGCTCCCATTTATGATGGTATATATAGGATTATCCCAAGTGATAAATCAACCCACATTTTGACAAGTATTGCAGTGATAAGTTTTCATATTTCTTGTGATAGTAGTTATTGTTCTTCTTCTACAAAGTCACGTTGGAAACTAATTTATTTAAACGAATCAGAGGTAGTTAATGTGTAAATAAAGGAAATCGATTTGATAATTGACAAAATATAATATTATGTAAAGAATAACAAGTTTGTCATTTGGTAGAGAACATATATGTTGGCACTAGATCAGCAAGGAAAAGTCGTGAGCAATTCATGTTACTTTGGATCCTCCATAGTTTATTAAAAAGTTCTTATCGATCGTGCATTTAAGTTCTATACTAAAATTTAATCAGTTATAGCCTGTTATTTTAAAGGACTAGGCCTTATGGCTTCAACAATGTTTCTGTTGTCAACAAAACTTCGTCTTTAATGACATAACATCTTTCTTAATTGCTTTTTGCCTTAGCTCTTTTATTTCCTCCCAGGTGAGTCTTCACTGTTTATTCACTTTACTCTTCTTTGACAAACACAACACATGGTCTTTCCTATTTAATACTAATAGCTTTACTAATATTTTCCTTGTCGCTTGCATTTTCTTAATGACTTGTCTTATTCCTCTAGGTGATTGGAAAGCACTTTTCTAAATTTGATTCAATATCTTTAACAATAAAATAATATTACACAGACTATGGAGTTCATGTAATGACGAAAATTAGGTCTGGATTTCTTTGTGATTATAACTCTCTTCACATATATATATTCACTCCTCTAAAGTTTCTATGACTGCAAGAAAATGCTTTCGATTTATCTTGCTAACTTTTATTATAATATTGAATTACCTAAGCTAGGAATTACCAACTCTCTTTCTTCTGCCAAGGAAGAAGTCTTGGGTTATAAATGGAGAGTGAGTGGTTCATATAGATGCAGATAGCTTGACAATTTTCAATATATGATATTTTATTTCAACTCTTGAGCAAAATAGTCCACCGAAGACAAAAAGTTATAACTAATTGATGGCAAATATCTTTGTTTTTTCTCATCTTTCTTTGAGTTGCAAGTTACATTTAACTATCTTAAACAATTAACCTAAGGCAATATATTGACAGAATTATCTTACTATATATTTTAGCGCATCAATTTTTTAAGCACTTGGTTTATACCAGTATGCCACCCGTGGAACAAATGATGTGCGACAACATTTTGAGGTAGCCTCTCCCTTTCTTATTTTAGAACGTCTGATAAGGAGAAAGTTATACTTAAAATGTTGCATGTGAAACAAATGATGTGCGACAACATTTGGAGGTAGCCTGTCTCTTTCTTATTTTTAGAAAAAGTCTACATCGGTATGACATATTTGATTGGTGAAAGTTGTACCTATGAGAGAGAAAAGAAAAATATAATGTACATAGAGTTCTTATTTTTTTTTTATTTTCTTGGTAATTATTTTTCCTATATACGAGTTTACTGATTGGAGAATCATATTTAAGAATATGGTTGTAAATTGGATACTCTCGGATGACTTTAGTTTGGTAGAAGGGAAAATGGTATAATTTCATTCCTTCTCGATATTAAATATGATCTTCCTTGCCTATTAAAGTGTAGAACTCCACCAGAAAGAGACATGTTAAGCGGTCACTATAATTGAAACACCCATAATGGTGGTAGTTGTTGTTGTCGAATATGTCAAGACACTTTGTGGTTTGCATTGTCTCAACATTATTAGGGATCAATTGAAGAGGTTTTACAAGTAGCATCAAGTCCAAGAAAAAACTAAGGAATATGCTTGTGTCATACTGTATGTTGGCTCACACTCAGGTATTACATCTGAATGTCATCCCTTAAGGATTGTTTATGTTTGAGATGTTGCTGATAAAGGTGCTATAATAATTAGTATCTAATTAGTAGTTTGTGCTTCTTAATGTTAAATAAGTCCATTTACGATCACTCTAGCGACTTGCATATTATCCTCTCTTGCTAAGCAATAGATCAGTTCTATTTTCTAATTCACAAATACTGATTATCTATGCATTGAATTTGTTGATCTTACAGGACTCAAGAATGTGGACAAGATAAAAAGATATCATCTTAAATATATTTAGGTTAGATCCATGATGAATATTTTGATTGAAGAATACTATTGACTCCTATTGGTCTAAGTCAAAGTGGATAGAAAATATAATATCTGTAAGGTCTGATTTATTGGTGGTCTTGTGTACTTACTGTGATTAAAAAAACAATTATTCATATATTATGCATAGACTATTACTTGAACTTCGTTGTCATTATCTATTTAAACTTCAGTACAAACCAATATGTTAGTTTCGTCTATGTTTATCTAGTATCTTGATCTAAGAAATACTCAAAACAACTCAATCAATATTATTCAAAGACTAAGGTGAAAGGTCATCTCTGCACACTTGTATATATATATATAAAATTTTCATATCCATGATAACACAAATATTGTATAAGTTGTATTATAAAATCAAGTATGTTGGACCCGTGCTCAGCACGGGCCATGACCAATCTAGTATCAATATAATTCACACTGCACCTTATTTTACTATTATCTTTCAATTTTTAAATCCCAACAATTATATGTAAAACAACTACAACTAGGTTATTTTGTCACTTTTGTGTACATCATAGGAAACATCAAGAACTATTAACATTGCCAAACACATGAGTTAAGGATTTATATTAACAAAAACTAGTTGCAATATTACATGTTATTGATGCAAGCACGATTGCATCACAAAAGCTAATTAAGATATGATCATTGTCCAAGAAGACAACAACAAAATCCAAAAGGGAAGTATATTATACTGTCATTAAGGTAAAAAAACATACTACTTTTTAATATCTTCCTCTGGTTCCAATGTTGTAGAATTCAATGTATTTCCTTGTATGTTTCCACCATTATTACCTGGAAATTACTTATGTCCGCGATGAAATTTTACTCCCTCTGTCTCTAATTACTTCTCCACTTTTGAATTGACGACACATCTATTAAGAAAACAATAATTGATGTCTACCATTTTACCCATATTAATTATGAAGTAGATGAATTAAAAACTTAAGATTTTCAAGAAGTTCTACATTTTTCAAAGTAACAAATTGAGGGTATAATAGAGAATTTTTTTTTGTCCTTTCTTGATTTGTCAAAATGGACAAGTAATTAGGGACAATTAAAAAAGGAAAAGTGGACAAGTAATTAAGGACAAAAGGAGTATTTATTTCTCTATAAATTGTTAAATTTGAATACTCACTTGCACATATAATTGTTCAAAGATATATATGGCTAAGTCTCAATTTCAGTATTCTGCCTTTCTTGCTCTCTTCCATTTCTTCCTCATTGCATCAAATGGTGAGTATAACCCACAAACTATAAAAAGAAATATTTCATAGTTCGTCTATTTCAATTCATATTGGCTATTGCGGTGCGTTTCCACGCCCCTATGAGACCCCGAAAAAATGGAGAAATTCTTAAACTTTTGAGTTGTTAATTTTATTTGGTTGAAGAAATGCAAGTAGGGGAATCAATTGGTTGTGAAAAGATGAGTGCGGCATGGACTGGGGCTTGCTTTGATACTGTAGGATGTAACAATCAATGCATCAATTGGGAACATGCTATTCATGGAGCTTGTCATTGGTATTGGACTGACCCCGCTTGCTATTGCTACTTCTGTTGATATATGATTTTAATCATCGTGATTGATGCTATCAATTGAAAAAAAATAAAAGATATATTGCAGTTTGTAATAAGGCATGCCTTGTAGTAATGTTGAAAATTTATAAGAGATGTGATCGAGTATAACATAGTTGCATTTTTCAAGAAGATTCCGATCTTTCAAAACTTTCTTTAACTGTCCAAACTGGATGAACTACACAAACTTAATTCTCACTTCAATAAGATACGTAGGTAGTCCTTCTCGAATTCAATGATCTTTAAATACTTTAATACACATCAAGATCTTGAACACGATAATCTAATATAGAGATTGTTAGGGGGACATACCTAATGCGAAAGACATCATCACAAAGAAAAGAGAAAGTGTTAGTCATAAATTGGTTTCTACCTCCTTTTCCTAGCCTTATGTTACCACATTCGTCATCAATGAAATTAATGTAGAGAATATGTGGTAACCCTAATAAGTGGAGGGAGGACCAATTTATAGAGGTTATGACTTAATCCAGTACGTCCATCAAGTAACCGATGTACGGATGAGATTTATTCTTCATTAAATATTATTTATGGTATTACTTACGTCACAAGTAAACTTGGGCTATGAGATCTATCCAATTGTCTTTCAACCTCACTAATGTACACTTTGAGAGTGTCCGCTACTTGAGATTTTTCTTTTAACAAATAGATAAATCCATAATGTAACACCCCGGATTCAAAATAGAGAGAATAGCAAGTTAGAACCTCAAGGTGCCACCTCACAAGGGCCAACCATGGGTCCATGGAAGAGCACCCTGAAAATTGCCTGAGGCAATAGCCACGCCAGGGCCCACGCTCCATGGATGGTTCCACGGCCCGTGGCTAGGGGTTTCGTGGATGGCCAAAAATCATTGAATTCACACACACTTGACTAGGAGGGACCATAGGTCTATCCACGGTTTGTCAGCGGGGTCTCGTGGGTCAAGTTTTGGGCAGTTATGTTGAGGGCATAATGGGACTTTCCAAAATTTATTAGACTTAAGTGGTGTCATTTTACCCTTGCCTAGACCACCTATATAAGAACTTTAGACCCCTAAATTAAGTCATTTAAGTCATTCTCTCAAACTCACCAAAAGAATTGGGTTCCTTTCTCAAATAATTCTCTCTAGAAAGTTGAAGAAGAAGAAGAGGGTCAAGTTAGGTCAAGTCAAGTCTCCATTCTTCCAAGATTTGTGGGCTTTGTAATCAAGGTATAATGGTTTATTCATGCATGGAGCCCCATGATTTCCCAAATTCAGAAGAAGAATACCCCAGGTCAAAGTAGGGTTTCTTCTAATGTTATAGGTTATGATCCAATTAAGTGGATTATGGTTGTTTATGATTGTTTATGATGGAACTGCATGTTTTTAGTATGATTGTACATGTACTCATGCCTAACCTATGATTCTAAGATGAATTTGATAAAGATAGGTTTTATGCCATGAAAGAGGAAATTGAGGATTTAGATGTAATCTTCTAGGATTGATAAAATCCATGATAGATTGCTTGAGAATAGAGTATGTAGACATTAATTGAATTAGATTAAAGTATATATGTATATATATGATGAATCATGACTAGTAGTGTCTGAGATTGAGCCTATATGATGATATATGATTAGAATTGCTTAAGAATGAAACATGTGATTAGAATGTCTTAAGATCTAAGCATATGTGGTGACCATGAGAAGTATTGCTTTGAGAGTAAGGCTTGTAGTTATGAATGTTGAATTGTTAAGGCTTCGAGAGTAAAGCTAATATGATGAATTATGAATGTTAAGGCTTTGAGAGTGAAGCATGTATGATAATGGTAGATTAATAGATAAAATTATTGTGGAAGGACTTTACCCACAAAAGCTACCTTATGTATGTATGAATGAATAATGTGAAAGGTTTTTTTCATATTGAATGATTCTAGGTTGGAAGGTTTGATCACTGTTGGGATTTATGCAGTTTTGATGATTGACAAAAAAAGACGAAACACGTCAGTCAATATGGTCCAAAGGTTCACTGTCACGAGCAGTTAAATTCGAGAAAGCTTTAAAATGAACAAAGACAAGAGTGCAGAAATAAAGAAACGGATAATGTTAATTTCGTGAGAAAACCCAAGGAAATAAACATCTGATGAATTGAAGAGAAAGAATCAATGAGTTTGATTTGAAGAAGGATTCTAAAGAGGCAATGAGTTTTAATTGAAGAAGGAGTCTTACTTAAAGTAGAACTCTTCAAGTTACTGTTGAATTGAAGTGTTGGAGTTTGACTACAATATAAAAGAATCAATGATTGTAATTAGAAGAAGGAGTCTAAAGAAGCAAGGATTTTGAATTGAATAATGAGTCTTACTTGAAGTAGAACTCTAAGTCAAGAGAATTCAAGTCAATGAGGAGTTTGAAGTAAAAAATAATTCTATGAAGAATTGTGCTTAAATAGAGGCAAAGTCATCCAGAATACTTGTGCACTTACAGAGCAAAAAGAGCAATTGAGAAATTGACTTCGCAAGTGCTACCAGCGAACTGAAGGAACACATAGAAGGAACATATCGAAGAACCTAATCCTTCTACAGAGTTTACGTATTAGGAGTTTTTCTTTGTGACTGAGTCTTGATGTAATCTTAGTTCAGTGAGTTATAAACTGAATTAGAAGTGTTGTCTTCATGTTGTGATAACTCGAAGAGTTGGGAACACATACCTTGGGAGGTTTGTGTTGAAGGTTAGGAATTAGAGTTAGTTCCTACGATTACAAGAGTTGTAATCTAAATCCATAACTTGAAGTTAAGGTAGGTTGCAAAGTTTGTAATCTATCTTTTGTTGAGGCTTAGTAATTTAGTGAAGTTGGAGTTAAATCCTGTAGGAGTACAGGTCGTGGTTTTTTACACCTTTTGAGCCGGGTGTTTTTCACGTAAAAATATTGTATTTTTACTTACTGTCCTTACTGCTTTGTTGGAACACGTTAGGCAACTTGTTTCACACTTAGGTGAAAAGTTAAAATCAGTAAATTACTAGGTCGTGCAGACTAACAATTGATATCAGAGCCAGGTTTTCTTGTCAAAAGTTTAAACATGTAAGAATAGATCGAGATGAATTCTGCACCTCCAAGAATAGATCGAGATGAATTCTGCACCTCTACTTGGATATTGTGAAGGACAAGATATCAACAAGCCTCCGTTATTCAATGGCCAGAACTACTCATGGTGGAAAGCAATGATGGAAACTTTTATTCAGGCTGAGGATTATTAACTTTGGAATATAGTTATTGATGGACCAGAATACCCAACTATGAAGGATGCTGAAAATAGTGATGTACAAAAGGAAAAGAGTGAATACGAGGAGCCTGACTTCAAGATTCTTGAAAAGAATGCCAAAGCTAAGTTTATTCTTATTTGTAGCCTTGGACCAGATGAGTATTGCCGAATATCTAGTTGCATAACTACAAAACAAATTTTGGATACTCTCATGGACGCACACGAAGAAACAGGATCAGAACATACTGATGATGGAAAGGTAGATGAGATTGCTTTCATGGCTATTGGAGATTCAGACGTGGAAGAAGAAAAAGCAAAATTTGAGGTAAGTATCCTTGACTTGAAAGAAAAAATGCATCTTTTGTCTAAAAGAGAACTAATTAGCATGATAAGTAGCTTATTTGATGATTTTGAAGAATTAACTTGTGAAAGAGATCAATTATTTAAAGATTTTGCATATCAAAAATTTGAGTGCAAGGATCTCAAAAACTGCAAAACTGTAATTGAAGAAGAAAGTTGTTCTCTAAAGAAACAAGTTAATAAACTTGAGTCATCAAAGTTGAATTTGAAATCTGAAATTCTTAAGTTGTCCATTATTGAAAAAGGGAAGATAAATGATACTGGAAAGAAATTAGAACATGATTTAAAAGAATGCAAAATTGATTTTTTCTGTGAAAAAGATAAGGTGAAAAAACTGAACCTAGAAATTTCCTGGTTAAAAATAAATCTTGAAAAGTCTAATAGATGGACGAATTCCTCTAGAATTGTTAAGAAATTGAGTGATAGAGTGCACAATGAGAAGGCTGGTATAAGATTCCATAAAGAAAATACTATCTCTGAAGATTTGTGCTATATTTGTGGTAAAATTGGTCATCCAACTACTGAGTGTCCAGTTGCTAATGATTTTAGAAAAAGAAATACTAAATTCGCAAATGAAAACAGATTTATACCTGTTGGCAGAAATAGGTCCACTAACCAGTTGCCTAGATGGACGAGAAGAAATCTGATTCACTCTTTTGATCATAAGAAAGGATCCAAACTTGTTTGGGTTCCTAAGACTAACCCTTAAGCTATTTTGCAGGTGAAACTGAAAGGAAGCAAGTGATTTAATTCATAGATATTGCTTGCTTAAGAGATATCAATGAAGTCAAACAAAAGTTCCTTTCGCTCACTTCTCAAAAAGGGGGAATGTGTCATTTAAAAAAAAGGAAGAAAAAAGTGGAGCTAATGCATATGTAAGGGGAAGCAAAAAAATGAGGATTAAAGTGAAACTGGTGAAAGTACATTGGAACACGTTGTACCACGTGTTTCATTTGTTGAACAGACGAAAGGCGTATTGATAGGGGGAACAATGAATCTTGAAATTGATTTATCCACAAAAGTATGTAGTTGATGGATCACGTCGTTCTTTGTCAAACAACAATTGATGGATTGTGACACTAAGTAGGGAGCATTATGAAAAGAATAAGTTAGACTTGGGGATGATTAAGATTTCATGAAATCCCCTCAATGATTGGCTAGAATAATTGTTCTCCTTAATTTTATGAGCTAAAATGTTATTCAATTCAGTCTTACACATTTATTTGTGTGTCTCAATTCCAGATCTTTGACTTGTTTTAACCTAATTTTGTATTAGATTGTGCATAGAAATGGTGAAAACAAGCAACAATGATCACAAAATTGCTCTTATCAGGTATGTTATATATTGATGGAGGTTAGTATTGTATAAAGTGAAACAGTTGAGCACTCGAGTTTTATGTATTAATTGTTCTAATACAGAATAAAATAATCGGCAAAGTTCAAGAGTCTTATTCTTCCAAATTGTTCTCTCTCACTTAGCCCTCTTGATTATTATTTTTCAAGTTTAAATCAGATATTCACCAAAGTACATTTTTGATATTTGTGATGATGTCCTCTTCAAATTGCTCTTAACTTAGTACATATATAATTCTCATTTGAGGAGGGAAATCTAGTTCCTCATTTTCAGTTCATGAGGAAGAACCAACTCCAGAAACACATCTTTTTTTCTATTCCACCTTGAACTCCCATCTAGAAATCATAAGTGTCAAGAGGATGCCATTATTAAAGAAGATCTTAGAGCTAGCATGAAAAAAAAATGACATGATTCCCATAGTGATTTTTGAGGAATACTCAATTTCAATCTAGGCATGGACTTTTCAAATGAAAAAAAAAAAGAAAAAGAAAAAGAAAAAAAAAGGTTATTCAATAGATGAACCATGTTGATCTACATGCCTCATGAGGAAAATTGATACTCCAAAGAAAAGGTTGAAGTAATATTTTTACTGATAAAATTACTGAATTGGAGGCTACTCATGCAGCTTATGAGAAAAAAAAAAGTCCTTCGGATAAGAATTTAAGCTCTACAGGCTATTCTTCATGAAGAAAGGGATGAAAATGCTGAAATTATTCGTTGGTTGACACAATTATTGCCACTTTTCCATTCTTCTCTTCACTTTTCAATGTTAGTGTCTCTAGCTTTATTCTACTCCTATCCAGTGTTTGTTTTTTGATTAGTTCTCAATAGTTTTTGCTTCATTCGGTATGACTTCGATCTTATATAGTACATTATCTCGCAGTTTAATGGAATGATTATCTATTGCTTTAATGACTCTTGTTCTTGCTCTCTATAATACATTATTATGTTGCATGAAGTCGTTATCTGATTGTTTTGGTGATAGCCAGTGGCCATGAATAGTTTAACTAATCAACCTAGCTCGTATATTATAGGATTTACATATCTTTCCAATGATACCAAAAGGGGGAATATAAGAGTTATGCAGTATTTATAACCCATTGACTAACTTGTTTTATGTTAGTATTTTATGCTTCAATGTCTACAGATAAAATTGTTTGAATGCACAAAGTAAAGAGGTTTGTCATCATCAAAAAGGGGAAATTTGTTGGGATTTATGCAGTTTTGATGATTGACAAAGAAAGACGAAACACGTCAGTCAATATGGTCCAAAGGTGCACTGTCACGAGCAGTTCAATTCGAGAAAGCTTTTAGAATGAACAAACACAAGTGTGGAGAAATAAAAGAATGGATAATGTTAATTTTGTAAGAAAACCCAAGGAAATAAACATCTGATGAATTGAAGAGAAAGAATCAATGAGTTTGATTTGAAGAAGAAGTCTAAAGAGGTAAGGAGTTTTAATTGAAGTAGGAGTCTTACTTAAAGTCGAACTCCTCAAGTTAGTGCTGAATTGAAGTGTTGGAGTTTGACTACAATACAAAAGAATCAATGAATATAATTTGAAGAAGGAGTCTAAAGAAGCAAGGATTTTGAATTGAATAATGAGTCTTACTTGAAGTAGAACTCTAAGTCAAGAGAGTTCAAGTCAATGAGGAGTTTGAAGTAAACAATAATTCTATGAAATATGTGCTTAAACAGAGGCGAAGTCATCCAGAATACTTGTGCACTTACAGAGCAAAAAAAGCAATTGAGAAATTGACTTCGTAAGTGATACCAGCAAACTGAAGAAATACATATAAGGAACAAATCGAAGAACCTAAACCTTCTACAGAGTTTATGTATTAGAAGTTTCTTTTTGTGATTGAGTCTTGATGTAATCTTAGTTCAGTGAGTTCTAAACTGAATTAGAGGTGTTGTCTTTAGGTTATGGAAACTCGAAGAGTTGGGAACACATACCTTGGGAGGTTTGTGTTGAAGGTTAGGAATTAGAGGTAGTTCCTCGGATTACAAGAGTTGTAATCTAAATCAGTAACTTGAAGTTAAAGTAGGTTGTAAAGTTTGTAATCTATCTTTTGTGGAGGCTCAGTGATATAGTGAAGTTGGAGTAAAATCCTATAGGGGTACAGGTTGTGATTTTTTACACCTTTTGAACCGGGTGTTTTCCACGTAAAAATATTGTATTTTTACTTCCTGTCCTTACTGCTTTGTTGGAACACGTTAGGCAACTTGTTTCATACTTAGGCGAAAAGTTAAAATCAGTAAATTACTAGGTCGTGCAGACTAGCACTCACCTAAAATGAATCAAAGCATGTATGAAATATAATATGTTGAAGTTAAAGTTGTGATATGAGATCCCTTCATGAATAACTTGACTTGGTAAGAAAATACGATGAATGGTAGCTTGAGATAGTAGAACTCAAGGATAACCTTGGATTGAGAAATCGTATCCTTCCAAAGGTTAGCTTGAACTAGCATGAGAGGATGCTTGCATGATAGCTTGACTTGGTGAGGCCACGCTATTTCATGATTGTAATACAACGTATATGAGATAGGGAAGCTTATCAATTTTCAAAACTTCCAGGGGTCACCCACGAGGACCATTCACGCCTCGTGGTTGGACCCACTCCCCGTAGGGAGCCTTGTGTAAGACCACCCTAGAAATCTGCCTAAGGCAGTAACCACAGGCAGGACCCACGCCCCGTGGATGGGTCCACACCTCTTGGTTGCGGGGTCGTAGGTCCATTCCCAATTGCCAGTATCTTTGAATGCAAACTACACTTAACTAGGACGGATCGTAGGTCCTCCCATGTCCCATCGGCGGGGTCTCGTGGATGGGTAGTAAGGCAACTTAGTTAAGGACTTGATGGTCCTTTCTGATTTTTAATTAGACTTAAGTGGTGTCGTTTTTTCCTAGCATAAACCACCTATATAAGTACTTTAGACCCCTAAATTCATTCATCCTACATCATTACTTCAAGACCCCAAAGAAATCTCAAGTTCTTCTCCCAAATATTCTATCTCTAGAAAGTTGAAAAAGAAGAAGAGGATTCAAGCTACGGCAAGTCAAGTCTCCATTGTTTCAAGCTTGGTAGACTTTGTAATCAAGGAATGATGGTTATTTCATTCATGGATTCATTTCATCCATGAAGCCCCCATGTTTTCCTTAATTTAGAAGAAGATTTCCCTAAGTCCAACTAGGTTTCTTCTAATATTATGGGTTATGATCCAATAGTGTGGATTATGATTGTTTGTGGTTGTTTATGATGTAATTTCATGATTTTAGTATGATTATACATGTACCCATGCTTAACCTATGATTCTAAAGTGAATTGGATATAGTTGGGTTTTATTCTATGAAAAGGGAAATTGAGGGCTTAGATGTGATCTTGATTATAGATTGCTTGAGATGGATCTTGATTTTGTATGATTATAGATTGCTTGGGATGGAAGCACATAGGCATGAATTGCTTAACAGTAAAGTATGTATGATTAATTATGAATTTGTAAGGCTTGAGATTTGGATTGCCTTGAGACTAAGGCTTGGATGATGAATGATGATTGTTAGGGCTTTTAGAATAAAGCTTATATGTTGAATTATGATTAGTAGGGCTTGAGATTAAAATTAACATGTTGAATTAAGACTAGTAAGGCTTTGAGCGGGAAACAATATGATGAATGTTGATAATAGATAAAATTGTTGTGGAAGTTTTACCCACACGACCTATGTTATGAATGTATGAGATTATGCATGTCTTATAGGATCTATGTAAATACTTTAAGAACACTTTGAGAGTAAAGTGTCAATGATTATGATATTGATGTTGAGTAACTTGAAAGGACATTCTCATGAACACCTATGAACATGATGTGAAAGGCTTACTCACATAAATGATTGTAGGTTGAAAGGCTTGCTCGCCTAAAATGAATCAAAACATGTATGAATTATGTTAGCTTGAAGTTTGATGTGATATCCCTTCTTGATTAAGCTTGACTTGGTAATTTAAGACCATGCATGGTAGCTTGAGATAGTAGAACTCACAGATTGCCTTGAATTGAGAAATCATACCTTTCCGATGTAGTTTGGTCTAGCATGAGAGGATGGTTGCATCATAACTTGACTTGGTGAGGCCACACCAATTCATGATAGCTTGGATTGAGCAATAGTACCCTTCCTTGAATAGCTTGAACTTGCATAAGAGGATGTTTTCTGTAACACCCCGTATCCGAAACGGACCAAAAATGCAGATTTTGAGAAGTTGCAGGTGCAACTTACGGTCACCATCCACGGACCGTAGGTTAGACCCCGGCCCGTGCTGGTGGTCCGTGGTTCACCACTGCAACCCCTCCCCAAACCAGCTCAGAAAATTGGCTAAGTCCCGACTCACAGACAGACCTACGGTTCGTGGTCTGTGTCCGTGGATCGAGACTTGCCTTAACCAACCTCTGACACAAACTACGGTCGACCAGCACGGACCGTCATTCGATCCACGGTCCGTATGTCTGACCGTAGATGAGGGTCAGCAACCAGTTAGCTGAAAAATATTGATGGGTCAACTTCAGATGGTCATAAATTTTAGCACAAAATGAATTATGTGTCCCATGACGTATGGTTAGATAGATAATTGAATTATCTATCCAACGCCACCAAGTTTGCTAAATTCCAACCTCCGAGTAAAATGTTATTCCCGTTTTAGTGAAGCCCTGTCGGGCAGACTCGACCTACGGACCCAATCGACGGACCGTCGATTGATTGACGGACCGTAGGTCCATTCCGTCAGTCACTTCGACAGCAGTTAATTCAGGGGTCTTTTGGTCTTTTTCTATTTCGTTTAACCCCTTAGATACGTCGTTTAAACCCTAAATCATGAGGTTTTAATCAGTTTAAGCCTAGAAACATAACTAGAACTTATCCAAGTCAATTCATTAATCAAAACTTAGAAAATTAGAATCAAGAGAAGAGAAAAAGGTCAAGAACCCTAGTTCAAGAACGCAGCAAGTTTCCTTCAGTTCCAGCCTCGAAATAGAAAGATTTCTCTGTGGAATTCATCACCAGGTATGTGGGATTTCACTAGTGGGTTCCTTTCGCCCATTAGGTCCGTAGAATTCAGTCAGATTTTTGATTCCATGATTATGAACAGGCCTAGGGTTTCTAGAATTTGAACAGATCATCATGAGTTAGTTATTTAAATGTTCCAAATCAGATTATCATGTTATTGCTCAGTTTATCGCATGAATTTCAGAACCCTAGATATGTATTTATTTAGTTCTTGAATTACACATGCTAGGTCAGATATTTCAGTATTCAGTTATGCATGCCTCAGTTTATGAATGCATCATTATCAGATTAATTGTTGCATTCTCAGTTTGCATGTTCAGTTCGAGCTATCCAGTATTTACAGAAATTCAGTCATAACCAGTTAACTACTTAATTCATTGGGAGTAGCATAATACCGAGTTGGACTAGGGTTCAGCGTACCCATATAGTCCCAGAACTACGAGTCACATAGGTGTAAGTCCCCTCTGTGGGCAATATCAGTTTAGTGATCACGCCAGCATACCTCTATACCTCTGGCAGGGTATATTGGGTCCTCTCGATGGGGGTATACATCGGACTCCACATTTAACTCATGTGGTTTTATGTTGGTTATTAGTAGCTCCCACAGTTCAGTCAGACTCTTTTGCATTGACCATATTTCAGTACAGTCAGTATTCAGTCTCAGCATATTATAAATTTGGTCATTGCATCAGTTAGCTCAGTATTCAATATTTTCAGTATCTATATCATGTTCAGATTATTTCATTGCTTTATTGCTTTGTTCAGTTATATGTTATTTCAGCTTTACTCTATCCTGCATGCTCAGTACCTTTCAAGTATTGACGCATATGTGCGCTACATCTTCTCGTGATGTAGGTTCAGGTTTTCAATATCCAGATCACGCTTAGATCGGTTCCCAGTCTTCAGTTCAGCAGCACCAGTGGTGAGTCATCATTCT
The DNA here is from genome assembly GCF_019186545.1 of Solanum stenotomum. NCBI lineage: Eukaryota > Viridiplantae > Streptophyta > Magnoliopsida > Solanales > Solanaceae > Solanum > Solanum stenotomum. Next base: position 82,623,014 of record NC_064282.1, on the reverse strand, counting down.
TCGAGGACTGGTGACATGTTTATCTTTATCGCTTTTAGTCTTTAGTTTCAGTTTTGCTAGATCTAGTTAGGGCATGTCCCAACATTTCTAGTCAGTTTAGAGGCCTATTTCAGACATAGTTAGATTCAGCTTAGTATTGAGTTAATATCTTTTTTGTATTCCCCATCTTTTCAGACTTATTTATGATTTAGCTTCCGCATCAGTTTATTATCTTTAGTATGCTCATGATCATGCCAGCAGGGTTAGCTTGGGATCACTTGCGGTCCTAGGTACCGTGTCCGCGTCTCGGGAGTAGCTAGGGGCGTGACATTTTCGATGATAGCTTGGTCTAGCATAGCAAGATGCTTTTCCTTGATTACCTTAAATTGGTAAACTGTAACTATTCATGAGTGATGATGTGTTGTGGACTAGTATAGATATAGGTTAAGCATGGGTACATTGAGACTTAAATAGACTTAAGTGATGTCATTTTACCCTAGTATAAACCACCTATATAAGTACTTTAGACCCCTAAATTCATTCATCCTAAGTCATTAATTCAAGACCCCTAAGAAATCTCAAGTGGTTCTTCCAAATATTCTATCTCTAGAAAGTTGAAGAAGAAGAAGAGGATTCAAGCTAGGGAAAGTCAAGTCTCAATTGTTTAAAGCTTGGTAGGCTTTGTAATCAAGGAATGATGGATATTTCAATCATGGATTTATTTCATACATGAAGCCCCAGGTTTTCCTTAATTTAGAAGAAGATTTCCCCAAGTCCAACTAGGTTTCTTCTAATGTTATGGGTTATGATCCAATAGAGTGGGTTATGATTATTTGTGGTTATTTACGATGTAATTTCCTGTTTTTAGTATGATTATACATGTACCTATGCTTAACCTATTATTATAAAGTGAATTTGATATAGTTGGGTTTTATTCCATGAAAAGGGAAATTGAGGGTTTATATGTGATCTTGATTATAGATTGCTTGATATGGAACTTGATTTCGTATGATTATAGATCTTGAGATGGAAGCACATACACATGAATTGCTTAGAGTACAGTATGTATGATGAATGATGATTGTTTGGGCTTTTAAGGCTTGAATTTGGATTGCCTTGAGACTAAGGCATGGATGATGAATGATGATTGTTAGGGCTTTTAGAATAAAGCTTACATGTTGAATTATGATTAGTAGGGCTTGTGATTAAAATTAACATGATGAGTTAAGACTAGTAAGGCTTTGAGATGGAAGCAATATGATGAATGTTGATAATAGATAGAATTGTTGTGGAAGTTTTACCCACACGACTTATGTTATGAATGTATGAGATTATGCATGGCTTATAGAGTAGATGTAAATACTTTAGGAACACTTTGAGAGTAAAGTGTCAATGATTATGATATTGATGTTGATTAGCTTGAAAGGACAGTCTCATGAACACATATGAACATGATGTGAAAGGCTTACTTAAATAAATGATTGTAGGTTGAAAGTCTTGCTCGCCTAAAATGAATCAAAGCATGTATGAATTATGTTAGCTAGAAGTATTGATGTGATATACCTTCATGATTAAGCTTGACTAGGTAATTTAAGACCATGCATGGTAGCTTGAGATAGTAGAACTCACGGATAGCCTTGAATTGAGAAATCGTACCTTTCCAATGTAGCTTTGTATATCATGAGAGGATTGTTGCGTCATAGCTTGACTTGGTGAGGCCATACAACTTCATGATAGCTTGGATTGAGCAATAGTACTCTTCCTTGAATAGCTTGCACTTGCATAAGAGGATGTTTTCCATGATAGCTTGGTCTAGCATAGCAAGATGCTTTTCCTTGATACCCTTGATTTGGTAAATTGTAACTATTGATGAGTGATAATGTGTTGTGGAGTAGTAGAGAGATAGGTTAAGCATGGGTACATTGAGACTTAATTAGACTTAAGTGATGTCATTTTACCCTAGTATAAACCACCTATATAAGTACTTTAGACCCCTAAATTCATTCATCCTAAATCATTACTTCAAGATCCCAAAGAAATCTCAAGTTCTTCTCCCAAATATTCTATCTCTAGAAATTTGAAGAAGAAGAAGAGGATTCAACCTAGGGCAAGTCAAGTCTCCATTGTTTCAAGCTTGGTAGGCTTTGTAATCAAGGAATGATGGTTATTTCGTTCATGGATTAATTTCATCCATGAAGCCCCCTAGTTTTCCTTAATTTATGAGAAGATTTCCCCAAGTCCAACTAGGTTTGTTCTAATGTTATGGGTTATGATCCAATAGAGTGGATTATGATTGTTTGTGGTTGTTTATGATGTAATTTCAAGTTTTTAGTCTGATTATACATGTACCCATGCTTAACTTATTAGAAGTGTTATCTCCAGGTTGTGATAACTCGAAGATTTGGGAACACATACCTTGGGAGGTTTGTGTTGAAGGTTAGGTATTAGAGTTAGTTCCAAGAATTACAAGAGTTGTAATCTAAATCCATAACTTGAAGTTAAGGTAGGTTACAAAGTCTGTAATCTATCTTTTGTGGAGGCTCAGTGATTTAGTGAAGTTGGAGTTAAATCATGTAGTGGTACAGGTCGTGATTTTTTACACCTTTTGAACTGGGTGTTTTCCACGTAACAATATTGTATTTTTACTTCCTGTCCTTACTGCTTTGTTGGAACACCTTAGGCAACTTGTTTCATACTTAGGCGAAAAGTTAAAATCAGTAAATTACTAGGTCGTGCAGACTAGCACTCACCTAAAATGAATCAAAGAATGTATGAAATATAATATGTTGAAGTTAAAGTTGTGATATGAGATCCCTTCATGAATAACTTGACTTGGTAAGAAAATACGATGAATGGTAGCTTGAGAGAGTAGAACTCTAGGATAACCTTGGATTGAGAAATCGTATCCTTCCAAAGGTTAGCTTGAACTAGCATGAGAGGATGCTTGCATGATAGCTTGACTTGGTGAGGCCACACTATTTCATGATTTTAATTCAACGTATATGAGATAGGGAAGCTTATCAATTTTCAAAACTTCCAGGGGTCACCCACGAGGACCATCCACGCCTCGTGGTTGGACCCACTCCCCGTAGGGAGCCATGTGTAAGACCACCCTAGAAATCTGCCTAAGGCAGTAACCACAGGCAGGACCCACGCCCTGTGGATGGGTCCACACCTCTTGGTTGCGGGGTCGTAGGTCCAATCCCAATTGCCAGTATCTCTGAATGCAAACTACACTTAACTAGGACAGACCGTAGGTCCTCCCATGTACCATCGGCGGGGTCTCGTGGATGGGTAGTGAGGATACTTAGTTAAGGACTTGATGGTCCTTTCTGATTTTTAATTAGACTTAAGTGGTGTCGTTTTACCCTAGGATAAACCACCTATTTATGTTCTTTAGACCCCTAAATTCATTCATCCTAAGTCATTACTTCAAGACCCCAAAGAAATCTAAAGTTCTTCTCCCAAATATTCTATCTCTAGAAAGTTGAAGAAGAAGAAAAGGATTCAAGCTAGGGCAAGTTAAGTCTCCACTGTTTCAAGCTTGGTAGGCTTTGTAATCAAGGAATGATGGTTATTTAAATCATGCATTCATTTCATCCATTAAGCCCCCATGTTTTCCTTAATTTAGAAGAAGATTTTCCAAAGTCCAACTAGGTTTCTTCTAATGTTCTGGGTTATGATCCAATAAAGTGGATTATGATTGTTTGTGGTTGTTAATGATGTAATTTCATGTTTTTTGAATGATTATACATGTATCCATGCTTAACCTATGATTCTAAAGTGAATTTGATATAGTTGGGTTTTATTCTATGAAAAGGGAAATTGAGGGCTTAGATGTGATCTTGATTATAGATTGCTTGAGATGGATCTTTATTTCGTACGATTATAGATTGCTTGAGATGGAAGCATAGACATGAATTGCTTAAGATTAAAGTATGAATGATGAATTAAGAATTTGTAAGGCTTGAGATTTGGATTGCCTTGAGACAAAGGCATGGATGATGAATGATGATTGTTAGGGATTTTAGAATAAAGCGTATATGTTGAATTATGATTAGTGGGGCTTGAGATTAAAATTAACATTATAAGTTAAGACTAGTAAGGCTTTGAGATGGAAGCAATATGATGAATGTTGATAATAGATAGAATTGTTGTGGAAGTTTTACCCATACGACCTATGTTTTGAATGTATGAGATTATGCATTTCTTATAGAATCTATGTAAATACATTAAGAACACTTTGAGAGTAAAGTGTCAATGATTATGATATTGATGTTGATTAGCTTGAAAGGACATTCTCAGGAACAAATATGAATATGATGTGAAAGGCTTACTCACATAAATTATTGTAGGTTGAAAGAGTTGCTCGCCTAAAATGAATCAAAGAATGTATAAATTATGTTAGCTTGTAGTATTGATGTGATATCCCTTTATGATTAAGCTTGACTTGGTAATTTAAGATCATGCATGGTAGCTTGAGATAGAAGAACTCACGGATAGCCTGGGATTGAGAAATCGTACCTTTCCAATGTAGCTTTGTCTAGCATGATAGGATGGTTGCATCATAGCTTGACTTGGTGAGGCCACACCACTTCATGATAGCTTGGATTGAGCAATAGTACCCTTCCTAGAATAGCTTGAACTTGCATAAGAGGATGTTTTCCACTATAGCCTTGAATTGGTAAATTATAACTATTCATCAGTGATGATGTGTTGTGGACTAGTAGAGAGATAGGTTAAGCATGGGTACATTGAGACTTAATTAGACTTAAGTGACTAGTATAAACCACCTATATAAGTACTTTAGACCCCTAAATTCATTCATCCTAAGCCATTACTTCAAGACCCCAAAGAAATCTCAAGTACTTCTCCCAAATATTCTATCTCTAGAAAGTTGAAGAAGAAGAAAAGGATTCAAGCTAGGGTAAGTCAAGTCTCCATTGTTTCAAGCTTGGTAGGCTTTGTAATCAAGAAATGATTGTTATTTCATTCATGGATTAATTTCATCTATTAAGCCCCCATGTTTTCTTTAATTTAGGAGAAGATTTCCCCAAGTCCAACTAGGTTTCTTCTAATGTTATGGGTTCTGATCCAATAGAGTGAATTATAATTGTATGTTGTTGTTTATGATGTAATTTCATGTTTTTAGTATGATTATACATGTACCCATGCTTAACCTATTAGAAATGTTGTCTTTAGGTTATGATAACTCGAAGAGTTGGGAACACATACCTTAAGAGGTTTGTGTTGAAGGTTAGGAATTAACTCTAATTCCTAGGATTACAAGAGTTGTAATCTAAATCCTTAACTTGAAGTTAAGGTAGGTTGCAAAGTTTGTAATCTATCTTTTATGGAGGCTCAGTGATTTAGTGAAGTTGGAGTTAAATCCTTTAGGGGTACATGTCATGATTTTTTCCACCTTTTGAGAGAGGTGTTTTCCACATAAAAAAAATTGTGTTTTTACTTAGTGTTCTTATTGATTTGTTGGAACACATTGGGCAACCTATTTCACACTTAGGTGAAAAGTTAAAATCAGTATTTACGAGGTCGTGCAGACTAAATGAATCAAATCATGTAAGAACTATAATATGTTGAAGTTAAAGTTATGATATGAGATCCCTTCATGAATAGCTTTACTTGGTAAGAAAATACCATGCATGGTAGATTGAGATAGTAGAACTCAAGGATAACCTTGGATTGAGAAATCGTATCCTTCCAAAGGTTAGCTTGAACTAGCATGAGAGAATGCTTGCATGATAGGTTGACTTGGTAAAGCCACGTCATTTAATGATTGTAACACCCCATATATGAGATAGGGAAGCTTAGCAATTTTTAGAACTTCCAGGGGTCATCCACGAGGACCATCCACACCTCGTGGTTGGATCAACGTCTCGTAGGGAGCCTTGTGGATTACCACCCTAGAAATCTGCCTTAGGTAGTAACCACAGGCAGGACCCATGCCCCGTGGATGGGTCCACACCTCGTGGTTGGGAGGTCATAGGTCCAAGCCCAATTTCCAGTATCTCTGAACCCAAACCACGCTTAACTAGGACGGACCGTAGGTCCACCCATGGCCAATCGGCTGGGTCTCGTGGATGGGTAGTATGGCAACTTAGTTAAGGACTTTATGGTCCTTTCTTATTTTAATTAGACTTAAGTGATGTCATTTTACCCTAGTATAAGCCACCTATATATGTACCTTAGACCCCTAAATTCATTCATCCTAAGTCATTACTTCAAGACCCCAAAGAAATCTCAAGTTCTTCTTCCAAATATTCTATCTCTAGAAAGTTGAAGAAGAAGAAAAGGATTCAAGCTAGGGAAAGTCAAGTCTCCATTGTTCAAGCTTGGTAGGCTTTGTAGTCAGGGAATGATGGTTATTTCATTGATGGATTCATTTCATCCATGAAGTCCCCATGTTTTCCTTAATTTAGAAGAAGATTTCAAGCTTGGTAGGCTTTGTAATCAAAGAATGATGGTTATTTCATTAGTGGATTATGATTGTTTGTGGTTGTTTATGATGTAATTTCATGTTTTTAGTATGATTATACATATACCCATGCTTAACCTATGATTCTAAAGTGAATTGGATATAGTTGGGTTATATTCCATAAAAAGGGAAATTGAGGGCTTAGATGTGATCTTGATTATAGATTGCTTGAGATGGATCTTTATTTCGTATGATTATAGATTGCTTGAGATGGAAGCACATAGACATGAATTGCTTAAGAGTAAAGTATGTATGATGAATTATCATTTTGTAAGTCTTGAGATTTGAATTGCCTTGAGACTAAGGCATGGATGATGAATGATGATTGTTAGGGATTTTAGGATAAAGCTTATACATTGAATTATGATTAGTAGGGCTTGAGATTAAAATTAACATGATGAGTTAAGACTAGTAAGGCTTTGAGAGGGAAGCAATATGATGAATGTTGATAATAGATAAAATTGTTGTGGAAGTTTTACCCACACGACCTATGTTATGAATGTGTGAGATTATGCATGTCTTATAGAATCTATGTAAATACTTTAAGAACACTTTGAGAGTAAAGAGGCAATGATTATGATATTGATGTTGAGTAGCTTGAAAGGACATTTTCATGAACACAGATGAACATAATGTGATAGGCTTACTCACATAAATGATTGTAGGTTGAAAGGCTTGCTCGCTTAAAATGAATCAAAGCATGTATGAATTATGTTAGCTTGAAGTATTGATGTGATATCCATTCATGATTAAGCTTGACTTGGTTATATAAGACCATGCATGGTAGCTTGAGATAGTAGAACTCACGGATAGCCTTGGATTGAGAAATCGTACCTTTCCAATGTAGTTTGGTCTAGCATGAGAGGATGGTTGCATCATAGCCTGTCTGGGTGAGCCCACACCACTTCATAATAGCTTGGATTGAGCAATAGTACCCTTCCTTGAATAGCTTGAACTTGCATAAGAGGATGATTTCTATGATAGCTTGGTCTAGCATAGCAAGGTGCTTTTCCTTGATAGCCTTGAATTGGTAAATTGTAAATATTCATGACTGATGATGTGTTGTGGACTAGTAGAGAGATAGGTTAAGCATGGGTACATGAATGAGAGATAGGTTAAGCATGGGTAAATTGTAACTATTCATGAGTGATGATGTGATGATAAGTGATGCTGTCTTGTGGACAAGTCCCTTAACAAAGTAGCATGTTTATGATTAATCAAGACTACTTGAAGGAAGTATTGTAAGTATGTTACAATGTGAGATTGCTTGTATGATGTATGATTAGCTTGGATTGTTGCATGAGTTGCCTTCCTTGATATGTATGACTAGAGGTGATGACCCAAGTCTTGAGTAATAATATGTTGAGGTTACTTGAGAAGTGTTCCTCTTATGAGATAATGATTTATGTGCATTGAATATGCTTATGATTTATGTTATTGTCTCTTATGCTTATAGCCTATGTCTTATGTTGATGTCTCTTATGTTTATGGTATATGTCTTATGTTGACTAATGCCTATATTATGCTTATGTTGATGATTTATGATATCCATCATATTTAGTACTTTATGATATTGACGCATACTCTTGCCTACATTCTTATCAAATGTAGGGTTCGACGATATTGACTTTGATCCTCGTGGCTAGGATCTTAGTAAAGTAAGGAGTGAAGATTTGGTGAGTCCTCATAGCATCGAGGGCTTGATCACCTTTCATTTTATGACTTTCTTTTATGTTTAGACTTTTGTATAGGCTATGTTCCTAAGACTTTCATGTATTAGATGGTTTGAGACAATGTTAAAGACTTCTGCTTTGTTTTATGAAACTTTGATTGTATTGGAAAATGTTTTAAATTTTCGCACATTTCTACTTCTTTATGTTATGATATGCTAAGTGTCTTGTATGAGGCCTCTCAGGGTCTTATACGCCTTGTTACATCTAGGGGGTACCCCTAAGTCGTGACAAACTTGGTAATCAGAGAAGAAGGTTTCGAATGGTTCTAGGATGTCTCAAAACCACGTCTAGTAGAGTCTTGTTCATAAGTGTGAAGCGCGCCACATTTATGAATGAGAGGCTACGAGAAGCTTAGAAATCTTCACTTATTTATTCTCTAAGTCGTGCCATAGAGTTTAACTCTACTAAGTCTTTCTCCTAATTCGTGCCTGATTGTTTTTCAGGATATGGCTACTACAAAGGCTAATGCTAAAAGGAATGAGGAAGACAATAAGGATTAAGAAGTTCCTCCCCAAGATCCCCCTCAAGCTAAAATTGACCCTTTAGGTGGGAATGTTACTAATGCGGAGCTTAGGATGACTTTTCAAGTGATGGCTCAAGCCGTGACGGCCCAAGCCAATTGAGAGGTGGTAGCTCCTGTGAACCCAAATGTGGGTACGATGGCTCCAAGAGTGAGGGATTTTATAAGGATAAACCTCCCCCATAGTTTCATGGGTCAAAGATGGAGGAAGATCCTCAAGAGTTTATAGATAAGATTTATATGGTGGTAGATATTATGGGAGTTACTTCGGCAGAGAAGGCGGAATTAGCCGCTTACCAACTCAAAGGGGTTGCTCAAGTTTGGTTTAATCAATGGAAAGAGGCTAGACCGTTGGAATGGGTCCCATAGAGTGGTTGTCACGACCTAGGGGTACCCCTTAGATGTAACACGGCGTACTCGACCCCAAAGGGGTCTCATACAAGCCCTTAGCATATCATGACATAAGATAAATAGAAATGATGCGGAATTAAAACTTTTTACAATCGAAGTCTTTTCATAAAATCAAATGGAAGTCTACACATTGTCTCAATAGAACCATCTAATACAATCGTGTATCAATAAGGGCCACAACCCTTTACAACATAGTCTCAAAGAGAATCTAAGAAGAAACTAGAAATGAACAACTCTCATCCTCGAACCACGAGGACTCACCGAAAGCTTGGAGAGAATCAATCCAAGCTTGAACAATAGGAGAAACACACCTCAACAACTAGACCCTACACTTATAGAAAAATGTAGAAAATATGGATTAGTACAAAATTGCACTAAGTACGGTAACTATTCATAAAATCCTTAAAACATTCTAAAAGGGACATTTTAGTTAAAACCATGCACTTTATCAACTTTAGAAATCATCATGCACATTAGTGTAAATACATAAGTCAAACCATCTCATGAGTAACCTTAATCTATACTTGTGAAATATATAGATAAGATCCCATAATCCTATCCAATACTAACTACCACTTTAGGCCACCATAATCATGTATATCATATCTTAACCTTATCCATAGCAACAATCATAGGCAAGGAAACATTCATGTTCATTAACTTGTAACAAGGGAAGTCAGTCATAGCAACAATCCATATCATAGATGCATAAATTCATATATCATCATAGCAAAAGAGAACCACACCATAGCCCCTTTCAAAGCCTACTTGTGCAATGCATGAATGAAGTCCCATACGCCCACTAATACTAAGTAGAGTTCCTTGAGAAGTCATAAGTATAATTCATGTTCATGTTCTTGTCATAATTCATATTCGTGTCATGTTGGGAAATAGCCTTAACAAACATAGACCATGTGAGCTTCATGGAATCCGGTGTACTGCCCCACACCGAAAAGAGGTGTCCTACTTGCCTAAGGTAGAACTAGTTTGTTAGCTTAGGTGGATCTATTAGCTAAAGACCCATGGTATATAGTTATGGGATAGGAAGATTGCTTCTAGAAACCCGGACTAATTGAGGTAAAAGGTTTCCATCTCATGAGATAATTGTTTTGGGAACCCGAACTAACTGGCGTAAAAGGAACCCATTTGGAAAGTCGGACTAAGTGGTGTAAAAGCTTTCCATCTCATATTCATATCCACTCGGTGCTAAGCATAATTCTCATTTAGTTCATGTTAAGTCTTTACTTAGGTTCATGTTTATGGAAGAAAGCCCTAGCAGTCAAATCAATATGGTATCATGATAGCTCATAGATTCAATAGGTGAGAAATAGTCTTTCAACCTTAGAATCATTAATATGTGAGTAAACCTTTCACATCATGTTCATAGTATGTTCATGAAAATAGACTTTCAATCAACACAACAATATTATCATAGTCATAGACAATTCATGCATAGTCATGTGTAAGGGTACAAGGAGAATGATCTTTCAACAATACCACAATTACATCTTAGTCATAGGATCTTCACTTTCTAAGGGAATCATAAGCTCAGGCACAATTCTCATAATTTCCCCTTCAAAGACTATGAATCACATTCAACCCAAACATCTAAAATTTCTACTTTAGATATGGATAATATCATGATTTAATTAACTCAATCAATATAAGCATAATCTATTCACATGCTTCTAAAATCAATCAACCCACATCAAGAAATCACAATTTAGTAATATGGGGAATTCATGGGTGCTTGGGGGGATTTCATCATAAATCATCAATTCAACCGTTGAAAATGTTTTTGAAAGGAACCCATGACTTTGAGTGAAACCCTAACTTTTTTGGGGGGAAATTGAAAGCTTTGAAATCTAGTTTTGAAGGGACTCTGTGGGTGAAAGCTACCCATAGATGAAAAGCTACCATACCTTAAGATGATTCTTCAAAGAATTTGAGGAGAAAACATTGATTTCTTCAAACCCTAGCTCAAATTCTACTCTTCTTCTTCTTCTTTGAGTTTTATAGAGAGAAATATTGTGAGGAAGATGAAATTTTGGGTTTTCTTTTTGAATCTATGTAAGTGAATTAATTGGGGGAAATTTGTGTCTAAAAAGCTTATATACTTACTAGGGAAAGAGTAAAACATTGTGGGATCAATTTTGGAAGAATAACTAAAGACCCCTAAAGTTTTAACTTTAACTTACCTAACCTGCGCGCCTTGGCTCGCCAAGGGCACTAGGCGACACGCCTAATGATCCCTTGGCTTGCCTAAATTTCCAGGATGCTCCCTCATGGAGTAGTTAACTTGGGCGATGAGGAGGGCCTTTGGGCGATGCGCCAAGTAGGTTGGCGGCCCTGACCTAGCTCGCCTAATATTCCAATAGCTAGGCCAAGGAGGGGCTGCCCACTAGGTGAGGGAGGTTCAATTGGCTAATCGCCAAGGGACTTAGGCGATGGTGCTGCCCCTTGCCGAGTGGTCCAAGGGGAAAATTTGTTTTTCCTCCACCCTTCCAAGGTAGTTTAGTTCCTTTCCCTCCTTCATGGTTAGTTACTCTCCTCACACTTGACCCTAGTCTAGTCTACTAACACTTCGGGAAACGTCATGGCCACAAAAGGTGTCATAAAGGACAAAGTGGAACCGAGATCTAAAAATACATATACATCAATATAAAAAAAATTGTAACATACCAGTCACCACATCTGGGGAGCTCTCTTGGTCACCTCGGGATTGAAGAGCATAGAAGCGGTTTTTCTTGGGAGCAACAGAATTTGAACCGCTAGGAGGAACTTGCTTGCCCTCTTCCTTGAGCCATAAGCATGGGAAAATCCCTCATCATATGACCACTCTTTCCACAACTATAGCAACCATCCGTGCCAACTAGGCACCTACCATCATGTTTCATGCCGCACTTAGAACAAGTAGGCCTCACCATAGAAGATCCACCACTATGGCTTCCTTGAGGCTTAGGGTTAGACACCCTATATTTATTGACTCTTGGAGAACTTGAGGAGCCTTGGTTGGAGAACCTTATCTTGAACCTTGGTCAACCTTGACCTTCGGATTTAGCCTTGGAAGAATTCACATCCTCGGTCCTTGCTCTCTTCACCTCTCTATTGTTGCCTTGGAATTTCTCATCTTCCATTTGTTGGGCATACACCATAAGACGCGAGATATCCATATCATGAAGGAGAATTTCCGAATGGTATTCTTTTCTTAGCACCTTGGATACACCCGTCACATACCTACTCATCTCATCTCTTAGATCCGCCACCATAGCCGGAGCATACTTGGATAATTTGGTAAAATTTAGAGAATATTCTTGAACACTCACACCTCCTTGATGAAGGTTGATAAATTCTTCCACCTTAACTTCCCTCATCTCTTGGGCAAAGAACCTATCAAGGAATGCCTTCTTGAACACCTCTCAGTCTATCAGACCCGCTCATATCGGCCTATTCCTCTTCCATTGAGTATACCACACTTAGGCCACACCCTTCAATTGATAAGCGGCTAGCTCCGCTTTCTCTACCGAAGTCACCCCCATGGCATCAATTATCTTGTAAACCTCTTCCACAAATTCTTGAGGGTCATCTCCCGCTTTGGAAACAAGAAACACGACAGGGTTCATTCTCGTAAAATTCCTCAATCGAGAAGCCACTGTACTCATATTAGGGTTCACATGGGGCCCAACATCTTTCTTGGCTTGGGACGTCATAGCTTGAACCAATGTTAGAAAAGCTAACCTAATTTCCACATCCGTCATAGCCGAGGGATTAATCGGAGCTTGATAGACTTGAGGAGCTTGATTATCTTGAGGAACCCCTTGATTCATATTCTCCTCTTCTACACTTCTAGCATTCACCTTTCTTGTATTCATATCCTGAAGACACAAGAGAAGGGTTAGGAAGAGGACTTTATAGAGTTAGACTCTATGGCACGACTTCAGAGTAATGAAAAAAGTGAATTTACCTAAACATCTTATAGCCTCTTATTCATAAATGTGGCACGTTTCACAATCATGAACAAGACTCTACTAGACGTGGTTTATGAGACATAATCCTAGAATCATTCAAAACCTTTTGCTCCAATTACCAAGTTTGTCATGACCCAGGGTACCCCCTAGATGTAACACGGCGTACTCGACCCCGAAGGGGTCTCATACAAGCCCTTAGCATATCATGACATAAGATAAATAGAAATGATATGGAATTAGCACTTTTTACAATAGAAGTATTTTCATAAAATCAAATGGAAGTCTAGACATTGTCTCAATAGAACCATCTAATACAATCGAGTATCAATAGGGGTCACAAACTTTTACAACATAGTCTCAAAGAAAATGTAAGAAGAAACTAGAAATGAACAACTCTCGTCCTTGAACCATGAGGACTCACCAAAAGCATGGAGAGAATCAATCCAAGCTTGAACAATAAAAGAAGCACACCTCAATAATCGAGCCCTACACTTATAGAAATATGTAGAAAACATGGATTAGTACAAAATTTCACTACGTATGGTAGCCATGCATAAAATCCTTAAAACATGCTAAAAGGGACATTTTAGTTGAAACCATGCACCTTATCAACTTTAAAAATCGTCATGCACATTAGTGTAAATACATAAGTCAAACCATCTCATGAGAAACCTTAAGTTATACTTGTGCAATGCATATATAAGATCCCATAATACTATCTAATACTAAGTACCACTTTAGGCCACAATAATCATGCATATCATATCTTAACCTCATCCATAGCAGACACTCATAGGCAAGGAAACATTCATGTTCATTACCTTGTAACAAGGGAAGTCACTCATAGCAACAATCGATATCATACATGCATAAATTCATATATATTCATAGCCTAAGAGAACCACACCATAACCCCTTTCAAAGCCTACTTGTGCAATGCATCAATGAAATCTCATACCCCTACTCATACTGAGTAGAGCTCCTTGAGAAGTCATAAGTATAGTTCATGTTCATGTTCATGTTCTTGTCGTAATTCATATTCTTATCATGTTGGGAAATAGCCTTAACCAACATAGACCATGTGAGCTTCACGGAATTTGTGTACTGCTCCACACTGAAAAGAGGTGTCCTACTTGCCTAAGGTAGAACTAGTTTGTTAACTTAGGTGGATCCACTAGCTAAAGACCTATGTGGGCACATAGTTACGGGATAGGGAGACTATTTCTAGAAACCTGGACTAACTGAGGTAAAAGGTTTCCATCTCACGAGATAACTGCTTTGGGAACCCAAATTAACGAGCGTAAAAGGAACCCATTTGGAAAGATGGACTAACTGGCGTAAAAGATTTCCATCTCATATTCATATTCACTCGGTGCTAAGCATAATTCTCATTTAGTTCATGTTAAGTCTTTACTTAGGTTCATATTTATGGAAGAATGCCCTACCAGTCAAACCAACATGGTATCATGATAGCTCATTGATTCAATTGGTGAGAAATAGCCTTTCAACCTTAGAATCGTTAATATGTGAGTAAACCTTTCATATCATGTTCATAGTAATAGCCTTTCAATCAACACAACAACACTATCATAGTTATAGACAATTCATGCATAGTCATGTGTAAGGGTATAAGGAGAATGATCTTTCAACAATACCACAATTACACCATGGTCATAGGATCTTCACTTTTTAAGTGAATCATAAGCTCATGCATAATTCTTAGAATTTCCCCTTCAAGGACCATGAATCACATTCAACCCAAACATCTAAAATTTCTACTTCAGATATAGATAATATCATGATTCAATTAACTCAATCAATATAAGCATTATCTATTCACATGCTTTTAAAATCAATCAACCTACATCATGAAATCACAATTTAGTAATATGGGAAATTCATGGGTTCTTGGGGGAAATTCATCATAAATCAACAAGAAATCATCAATTCAATCATGATTCATCCATTGAAAACGTTTTTGAAAGGAACCCACGACTTAGAGTGAAGCCCTAACTTTTTTTTTGGGAAATTGAAAGCTTTGAAATCTAGTTTTGAAGGGACTCTATGGGTGAAAGCTACCCATAGATGAAAAGCTACCATACATTAAGATGATTCCTTAAAGAATTTGAGGAGACAACATTGATTTCTTCAAACCCTATCTCCAATTCTACTCTTCTTCTTCTTTGAGTTTTAGAGAGAGAAATATTGTGAGGAAGATGAAGTTTTGGGTTTTGTTTTTGATTCTATGTAAGTGACTTAATTGGGGGAAATTTGAGTCTAAATATCTTATATACTGACTAGGGAAAGAGTAAAACATTGTGTGATCAATTTTGGAAAAATAACTCTAGACCCTTAAAGTTTTAACTTATACTTACCTAGCCTACGTGACTTGGCTTGCCAAGGGCTCTAAGAAACACGCCTAATGGTCCTTTGGCTTGCCTAAATTTTCAGGATGCTCCCTCATGGAGCAGTTCACTTGGGCGATTAGGAGGGCCTTTGGGCGATGCACCAAGTGGGTTGGCGAGCCCCAACCTAGCTCGCCTAATATTTTAGTAGCTAGGCTAAGGGGGGGGGGGGGGGGGCTTCCCACTAGGGGAGGGGGGTTCACTTGGATTGATGAAAGAAATCCGAGGCAAATGAAATTGACAAATCCAATTTTGACCGACCACATCTTCATCCTTTTGAAAAAGGGTTTGGTATAGACTTTAGGAATTATGGCCGAATCCTGAAAATGGGTTTCTTACATCTCAGGCTATATGAGAATTCAGGCCACTTGTAGTTCGATACATTTGATTACCGCACGATTTTGGCAGAATTCAACAGTCATTCCGATATTAAATTATGAACGGACCAAAATGCTCGAGGATTAGATTTAAGAGGGAATGTTAGAATACAGTCAATTTTTCAACGCTGAACCCGCCTACATACCCATCAACTTAGGGAATCAGGTTGCTTGTAGTTCGACTCAATCGGTTGAAAAGGAAATCTATTATGCTAAATAACCTTTGGTTCTGGAAAAGTGACAAAGTAAGTCGAGTATGAAAAAGAGGCTTGCAATCTCTTAGCCATGAATGTGGAGCTCTTCACATTCATAAGTAAGAGCTTACACTTACATAATTTTCAAAGCTCTGGTGCATTGTCACTCCGATTGGAAAGTTGCTCCCGGTAAAATCAAAATCCTTCGGATGCGAAATTGAAACCAGTAAATCTAAGAAAAACCCACATGCCTTCTGATAGGGGTGTGGTTTGATTATGGTGGAAGTCGCTCTTCAGTTCGTGTCCTAAGAGTTTGGTATTCCTCTTTGGACTATGTCCAGTTCGCTGCTAAGAAAAGGTTTCACGTTGTGCTGCATCCTGGTTGATGTCGTCCGCACCATGTTGACACTTAGTCTCTCTCCTTGAACATTTAACGTCAACTCTATCGGGTTTGACGTGAAGCAAATAAATCTTGTGTTTTATATTTGCGATATAATTCTTCAATGCACTCTTCTTTTGATATTAAGTAATAAGAAATAGACTGATGTAATATGTTGATGGCTCTCTTGATGACGTTTTTGCAAATGAAAATAATGATGATAACTCTTCATTAGTAAAATGACGATAATCCATTGGTAGGATGATGTTGCTACATAATAAGATGATAATGATGTTCAATCGATAGGATAATGGTGTTGATGCTCCCTTGGTAGGATAATGATTCTTCGTTGATAGGATGACGATAATGATATAACGATGATGTTGCTCCATCGATAGGATGATGATGTTGATGCTACTCCATCAATATGGTGATTAACAATGATCCACTGATAGGATACTATTGATGAAGATCCATTGGTAGGATAATGATAATAAAGATCCATCAGGAGGATGATGATGATGATGACGACGATGATCTGTCGGTAGGACAATGTTAACCCATTGGTACGATAATGTTGATGATCCATTGGTAGGATAATGTTGATGATCTATTGGTAGGATAATGCTGATCCATTGGAAGGATGATGATAATGAAGATCCATCGGGAGAATGACGTTGATGAAGATGAAGATCCGTTAGTAGGATAATGTTGATCTATTGGTAGGGTAATGTTGATGATCCATTGGTAGGATAATGCTGATTCATTGATAGAGTGATGTTGATCCATTGGTAGGATGATAGTGCTCATGGATATGCTGATAATGCTCCATCAATAAAATGATGATTGACAATGATCTATCGATAGGATAATACTGATGAAGGTCCATTGGTAGGATAATGATAATGAAGATCCGTCGGTAGGACAATGTTGATCCATTGGTAGGATAATGATGATGTTGGTAGGATAACGTTTATGATCCATTGATAGGATAATGATGATCCATCGGTATGATGATGATGATGCTTCATCGATAGGATGACGATAATGATATGATGATGAAGATCCGTTGATAGGATGATGATATTTCATTGATAAAATAACGATGATGTCCCTCTGGTGAATGTATTATCTCATTTGATAATACTTTAGGAATATCCACCCGGGTGGTAAAGACGATGTCCATCTGGGTATTTCACATTACCACGTCTGATATTGATGGAATTCGTGAATATTCTTCGAACGTTCTTAATGTTGAAAATGTAATCTCGTGTCATCGAAGATGCTTGTATATGTTGAGAGTGATGCTTTCACTTGTTCCCATTTTGAACACTTTGTTTTCGTTGTGACTTATACTTTGCTAGGAATTTAAACGACGTGTTGTTGCTCGTATTCTAAACTCTTTCTTTTCTTCTGAAGAACTTAAACGACTTTCTTGCATCCACAGAAAAGTTGTCAATTTTGGGAAGCTCCTTACCTTTTTGATTTCTCCATATTCGTTTAATAGAGAAATATGATGAACTTGAGGCAATCTTATAGACTTGCATCCACAGAAAAATTGTTAGTTTTTAAAACAAATTGATCTGGTTGACATCTTCAATCGCTTGCTCCTTGTCTGGCTATCGTCAGTTGATCGCTCTGATTTCTTGCTTCTCGATAGATAAGACAAAACTTTTTATGCAAAAATATTTGAAACATATAGATAAAAATCTTTAAGAAAAGTTATTTTTTCAAAAATCAGTACTTGAAAATGGTCACAGCCAAGTCATGTCACATCAAGCTTAAATGAACGCCATTGCAAACTTTTTGTGATGCTTGAAAGAATTTTTGAGGCCATCCTCAAAAATTTATGTCCCAGTTAGATGTCTTGTATTATCTCGAACTGTTGATATGTGACTTGTAGAATTTTTGAGACTCTCTCAAAAATTCTGTCCCAGTTGCAGCTCGCAGTGTATCTTCAATCTTGACTCGTTAGAGAAAATATCTTCCTTATTAGAATTTTTGAGTCTCTCTCAAAATTTTGTCCCAGTTTTCATTGTATAGAGAAAAATTATATATATTTTATGGGAGATATGACCGAGCCGTCGTGGCGCCTACGAATCCTGTTGAGACAGGAATCAGGTCAAACGTAGTTCCCCTCTCGAGGATTAACAAAAATAAAGAATTTACAAAGAAACCGACCGAGGCCGACATAGGCCGCCTACGTATCTCATTCTTGAGAATTCAGGTCGAACGTAGTTCAAATACAAAGAAATATTAAAAGGGGATAAAGGGGTGACCGAGGCCGACATAGGCCGCCTACATATCTCATTCTTGAGAATTCAGGTCAGACGTAGTTCATTACAAATAATAATTTTCTAACTACAAAACATAAGACGATTACAGATAAAAGGTGCGATTACAAGGAAAGAAATTAAAGAAACTCTGAATCTTCAAATATTATAACTCTTGATAGCATCTGCATTGATTGGAAACTTGAGATGAATGTCTATGTTCAACCACGACATGTGATCCAACAAATGCATTGATGTATTTTCCAAGTGAACTATTGAGTTCCCTTTTCGGATCTTCTCTCAGATGGACCCTAATTCTGACTTCTTTGACACAGTCATCATTTTCCAGATATACAATTTCTGTCTCATCCAAATTCGACTTGTTTGAATTCTCGAACTGTTTCAAATCTTTAACAAGGTGTTCGAATATCATGATCTCCTCGTTATGCTCTTCAAACCCATCTTCACCTACCTCATTTTTTTTTCATTCAACTTGTGACATGACATGATATTGACAGGTTTAAAAAAATTATTTTTATTGAAACAAAAAACAAAGACTGTTAGATAGAAAAATTATAGCAAGCAAAATAATTTTTTGCAATAGAAGAGGTCTTCATTGAAAACAAGGAAATACGAACTTTGGCTATGATCGTGAGCCATTTTGCCTTTTTCAAAACATTACGAGGGAAATTAAAATATAATTAGGTAAAATAACACAAAAGGTGGATTCCGAACCTTATTCGGACTACCCCCATTTTAGAAATAACATAAGATTCATCTTTGTCTATCAAGATGAGCGAGGAATCAAGAGCGGAGTGGAGGTCCAATTAAGAACTTGCTCCATTGGCTTGGCGTCTCGTATGCTTGGTGTCTCGATCATTTCTTCAAGCATAATATCACCTTTTTTGAACCAATTTTCGATTTCTTCCCCTAGACCATTTTGCATTGAAAAAGACTGATATAAGTGAGGCAATGATTTCGAAAAAGTTTGATCGAACTTCTGCTTGTTCTGACCCTCCCTCGACACTAAAGCAAAAGCTTGGTGAGTTGCCATGATCACAAATTTGTATTTCTCTCTTTTGGTTGGAGAGGCTACAACTTTCTCAAGCTTTTCAAGGTTGGCTGGGATTATAACTTTCTTCACATTCAAATCTTCTTTGACTTCAATCATATTAATAGTTACCCCTCCATGATTCGGTATGGGGTTACTATTGACATTAGGAGTGGCAGTCTGAAGAGTGACGACCTTTTGATCTATCAAGTCTTGAATTTTATGCTTCAAGTTGATACAATCCTCAGTAATATGCCCAGCACCTCCTGAATGGTAAGCCCAATGAAGATATGATCTATAAAGCTTGGAGTTGACATTGATATTATTTGGATCAATTGTCTGTATCAGGCCAGTCGATTTCAATCTCTCAAAAAGCTGTGTTCGGCTCTCAACCAAAAGAGTAAAGACTCTAGAAGGTTTCTTCTCACGAGGAGGATTGTAATTATTTCCTGGATGTGAAGGTACTTGACGGTAGTTTGGAGGATTTTGGTGAGGTGGTACTTGCGTTTGGAAATTTGGGTATTGTGGAGCTCGGTAACTAGGATGAGTGTTTTGGTAGTGCGGAGATGGAGTTTGGTAATTTGATTGGATATTTGAACAATTAACTGATGGAGCTAGGTAATATGGATGGGTATTTTGATAATGTGGAAGTGGAGTTTGGTAAACAAGAGGTGGAAATTTGAAATGACCCAAAAGGTTCTTAAAAATGTGCTTCGGAAGTTACCGGAAACTTGTTTAGCTATATCAAAAAAAATCCGTTTCATTTTTCGAAAATCCGACTTCATATTCTTGTTTAGGGGGTCAAATTGAGTGGGGAATGGGTCTAACCCAAATTTTAGAGCAACAGTATCAAAATCCAAAATTTCCAAGTGAAGCCTTTTTCGAGGGTCTACTTTGGAGGGACATATCTCCTAGCACACAAATAATTGGGTGGTCCATAACATATCCATGGAAAACCCTTTGAGTTAGCTACCTAACGCACTTCATTTCACCACATTCGGAGTTGGGACGAAGAAGTTATGCCCATTTTCGTAAAATCTGTCCGGCAGGAAATGCAATTTCCAGTGAGCGTTTTTACTATTCACCCGCCTCATTTTTTTTTCTAAGTGTTGGACCATTTTTCCAAAGGGCATATGTTATTTCCTATATACCATTAGTTCAATTCCCATCTCTAAAACATTTCCCAAAACACCTCTCCCATACTTAGACACATTTTCTCTCAAGTTCTCTCAAGAATCCTAATCCAAAACCTTCCTCAAGATTGAAGAGACTCTTGCTTCAAGTTCCAAGCTTCCATTGAAGACACTCT
>NC_064282.1:82571375-82595581 GCF_019186545.1 Solanum stenotomum | reverse complement strand
GTCACTCATAGCAACAATCGATATCATACATGCATAAATTCATATATATTCATAGCCTAAGAGAACCACACCATAACCCCTTTCAAAGCCTACTTGTGCAATGCATCAATGAAATCTCATACCCCTACTCATACTGAGTAGAGCTCCTTGAGAAGTCATAAGTATAGTTTATGTTCATGTTCATGTTCTTGTCGTAATTCATATTCTTATCATGTTGGGAAATAGCCTTAACCAACATAGACCATGTGAGCTTCACGGAATTTGTGTACTGCTCCACACTGAAAAGAGGTGTCCTACTTGCCTAAGGTAGAACTAGTTTGTTAACTTAGGTGGATCCACTAGCTAAAGACCTATGTGGGCACATAGTTACGGGATAGGGAGACTATTTCTAGAAACCTGGACTAACTGAGGTAAAAGGTTTCCATCTCACGAGATAACTGCTTTGGGAACCCAAATTAACGAGCGTAAAAGGAACCCATTTGGAAAGATGGACTAACTGGCGTAAAAGATTTCCATCTCATATTCATATTCACTCGGTGCTAAGCATAATTCTCATTTAGTTCATGTTAAGTCTTTACTTAGGTTCATATTTATGGAAGAATGCCCTACCAGTCAAACCAACATGGTATCATGATAGCTCATTGATTCAATTGGTGAGAAATAGCCTTTCAACCTTAGAATCGTTAATATGTGAGTAAACCTTTCATATCATGTTCATAGTAATAGCCTTTCAATCAACACAACAACATTATCGTAGTTATAGACAATTCATGCATAGTCATGTGTAAGGGTATAAGGAGAATGATCTTTCAACAATACCACAATTACACCATAGTCATAGGATCTTCACTTTCTAAGTGAATCATAAGCTCATGCATAATTCTTAGAATTTCCCCTTCAAGGACCATGAATCACATTCAACCCAAACATCTAAAATTTCTACTTCAGATATAGATAATATCATGATTCAATTAACTCAATCAATATAAGCATAATCTATTCACATGCTTTTAAAATCAATCAACCTACATCATGAAATCATAATTTAGTAATATGGGAAATTCATGGGTTCTTGGGGGAAATTCATCATAAATCAACAAGAAATCATCAATTCAATCATGATTCATCCATTGAAAACGTTTTTGAAAGGAACCCACGACTTAGAGTGAAACCCTAACTTTTTTTTTGGGAAATTGAAAGCTTTGAAATCTAGTTTTGAAGGGACTGTATGGGTGAAAGCTACCCATAGATGAAAAGCTACCATACATTAAGATGATTCCTTAAAGAATTTGAGGAGAAAACATTGATTTCTTCAAACCCTATCTCCAATTCTACTCTTCTTCTTCTTTGAGTTTTAGAGAGAAATATTGTGAGGAAGATGAAGTTTTGGGTTTTCTTTTTTATTCTATGTAAGTGACTTAATTGGGGGAAATTTGAGTCTAAAAATCTTATATAATGACTAGGGAAAGAGTAAAACATTGTGTGATCAATTTTGGAAGAATAACTCTAGACCCTTAAAGTTTTAACTTATACTTACCTAGCCTACGCTACTTGGCTTGCCAAGGGCTCTAAGAAACACGCCTAATGGTCCTTTGGCTTGCCTAAATTTTCAGGATGCTCCCTCATGGAGCAGTTCACTTGGGCGATTAGGAGGGCCTTTGGGCGATGCGCCAAGTGGGTTGACGAGCCCCAACCTAGCTCGCCTAATATTTTAGTAGCTAGGCTAAGGGGGGGGGGGGGNGGGGGGGGGGGGGGGGGGGGGGGGGGGGCTTCCCACTAGGTGAGGGAGGTTCACTTGGATAATCGCCAAGGGACTTGGGCATTGGTGATGCCACTCACCGAGTGGTCCAAGGGGAAAAATGTTTTTCCTCCACCCTTCCAAGGTAGTTTAGGCCATTGCCCTCCTTCATGGTTAGTTACTCTCATCACACTTGACCCTAGTCTAGTCTACTAAGCTGTGAGGGGGGGGGTTTATTTTACAATTTTTTACGCTTTCATATATCTCTAAAACGTTTACGTGAAGCTCTTGTTTAGTTTACTAGTTTTCGTGGTGTTACAGTGGGAAAGGTTCAAAGTGCTTTTCTAGATAGGTTGTTCCCTCTAGAGATGAGAGAGGCTTTAGTGCTTGAGTTCATTAACCTTAGGCAAGGTAATATGAGTGTTAAGGAATATGCGTTGAGGTTTACTCAATTATCTAAGTATGCTCTATTCCTAGTGGCTGACTCTAGGTTGAAAATGGGTATGTTTGTGTCAGGGGTGTCCAATTTAGTAGTGAAAGAATGTTGTACCGCCATGCTCATTGGTGACATGGATACTACTCTTCTTATGACTTATGCTCAACATATTGAAGAGGCAAAACTAAAAGGGAGAGCTAGGGAGAAAGAGAGGTCTAAAAATAATAGTGGTAATTCTTCTCATGAAAGGTCCGATGGACATGGTCGTCCTAAGTATTGACAAAGCTTTTTCGGACAATATTCCTTCAATGCTCCTAAGTACAATGAAGATAGGTTGTCTAAACCTAAACCTCAAGGGATTAGTAGTGAATCCCTATGGCTTACTTGTGCTAGATATGGAAAGAGACATGAGGGTAGGTGTTTATTTGGTATGGAGGGTTGCTTTAGTTATGGTAAAACTGGCCACAAGATGAGAAGTTGCCCAAATATGGAAGCCAAGGGAAGAGAGGGTAAGTAAGTTGCTCCTAGTGGTTCGGATAGGAATGCTCCAAAGAAGAGTAGGTTTTATGCTCTCCAAGCTAGAGGTAAACAAGAGATTCCTCTGAATGATGTTCCCAGTATGTGTTTTATGCTTATTTAGACTTTGTTGTTACTTGTCTTTTGTGACTTGATAGACTTGATATGATAGACCTTGATGTTGTCTTTAGTATGAATGGGATGCATTATTGATATGTTTTATTGATGGTAGAACCTGACTTAGTCATGATAAGTGTTTGGGTATGTTGATAGATTTGATGAATAGGGTGTTTAGATAATGCCTAGAGATGTGCAAATTAGTAGACTACCATATATGGTAGTAGTATAGTTCACCATGGTTTAGAATCATCTTGTGTGATGGATGTGAAAACTTAGTGATGTTTTGATCCGACCTTAGAATTGAAAGAAGTTGTGCTTAGAAAGTCTGTTTAGGCTTCCTCCCAACGGGGAGATGGTGTGCTTAGATAGCAAGGTCGTTGAGTGTTTCTAATGTTCATGATTAGGTTTTACTTGAATTTCTCACCCTAGAAAGGTGTATTGAGTTTGGGAAGCGTAGTCCCCGTTTTGTAGGACCATGTGAGTTCTTGAGATGTGTTGATAAAGAGTGATCTTTTAGTGAGGGTTTTAGTTGAGGATGCTACTTGGGAGGCCAATGAGATGTCTCGATATCCTCATGATTTTTCCTCCTACTCCTCCTTTAGTTTGAGATGAAGATTTCCTCTTGGTTTATTCATTGTGTGAAGTCATGTGTGTTTTATGTGTTCTCCATGATTTCTTTATGTTGTTCATGTTCATGAAAAGCTGGTGTTTTGAAAAAAAAAGAATTTGCATGAATGATTTTCCTCATGTTGTAGTGCATTTAGTATGAGTTGCCTATAGACTTCATGAGATGAGTTGTGAAACATGTCGTAGCTTGGAGTTGAGATAATTTCCTCTTTAGATGTAAGTTATGATTATAAATTGCATAGAGGCTCCATGATATTTGTTGAGTATGCTTTTATCTTGGAGATGGAAGTTCCTCCCTGAACATGAGAAATATTAGAATTGTATGCATTTTGGGTTTTTAGAAGTAGATCCTACCTTCCAAGTGATGCATTGAGCATGTTTAGCTTGGAGTTGATGATTCCTCTTTGGTTGTGTGCATTTAGATGTGTTGCATACATGATGGGTTGCTAGTGTTGAGTCGTCTCCTTTAAACAAATGTCATTCGAGGACGAATGTTCCCAAGGGGGAGATATTATACACCTCGTATATGCGATAGGGAAGCTTAGAAATCTTCAAAACTTCCAGGGGTCACTCACGAGGGCCATTCACGCCCCATGGTTGGACCCATTCCCCGTGGTTGGACCCATACCCTGTAGGGAGCCTCGTGGATAACCACCCTAGAAATCTACCTAAGGCAGTAACCACGGGGAGGACCCACGCCCCGTAGACGGGTCCACGCCTCATGGTTAGGCGGCGTAGGTCCAATCCCAATTTCCAGTATCTCTGAACCCAAACCACGCCCAACCTGGACGGATTGTAGGTCCACCTACGGCCCATCGGTGGGGTCTCATGGATGGGTAGTGAGGCAGCTTAGTTAAGGACTTAATGGTCCTTTCCAAATTTAATTAGACTTAAGTGGTGTAATTTTACCCTATTCTAAACCAACTATAAAGTACTTTAGACCCCTAAATTCATTCATCCTAAGTCATTACTTCAAGACCCCAAAGAAATCTCAAGTTCGTCTCCCAAATATTCTGTCTCTAGAAAGTTGAAGAAGAATAAGAGGATTCAAGCTAGGTCAAGTGAAGTCTCCATTGTTTCAAGCTTGGTAAGCTTTGTAATTAAGGTATGATGATTATTTCATTCATGGATTTATTTCATCCATGAAGCCCCCATGTTTTCCCTAATTTAGAAGAAGAATTCCCCAAGTCCAACTAGGGTTTCTTTGAATTTTATAGGTTATGATCCAATAGAGTGGATTATGATTGTTTATGGTTGTTTACGATGGAATTGCATGTTTTTAGTATGATTATACATGTTCTCATGATTAACCTATGATTCTAAAGTGAATTTGATATAGTTGAGTTTTATGCCATGAAAAGGGAAATTGAGGGCTTAGATGTGATCTTCTAGGATTGATGAATTACATTATATATTGCTTTAGATGGAAGCACATAGACATGAATTTCTTAAGAGTAAATTTTGTATGATCAATTGTGAATTTGTAAGGCTTGAGATTTGTATTGCCTTGAGACTAAGGCATGGATGATGAATAATGATTGTTAGGGCTTTTAGTAAGGCTTTGAGAGGGAAGCTATATGATGAACGTTGATAATATATAGAATTTTTGTGGAAGGTTTACCCACATGACCTATGCTATAAATTTATCAAATTATGCATGTCTTATAGAATCTATGTAAATACTTTAAGAACACTTTGAGAGTAAAGTGTCAGTGATTATGATATCGATGTTATGTTGCTTGAAAGGACATTCTAATCAACACTTATGAACATGATGTGAAAGGTTTACTCACATAAATGATTTTAGGTTGAAAGGCTTGCTTACCTAAAATGAATCAAAGAATATATGAACTATGTTAGCTTGAAGTAGAGATGTGATATCCCTTCATAATTAAGCTTGACTTAGTAAGATAAGACAATGCATGGTAGCTTGAGATAGTAGAACTCATAGATAGCCTTGGATTGAGAAATGGTACCCTTCCAATGTAGCTTGGTCTAGCATGAGAGGATGCTTGCATGATAGCGTTACTTCGTCAGGCCACACCACTTCATGATAGCTTGGATTGATCAATATTACCCTTTCTTGAATTGCTTAGACTTGCATAATAGGATGTTTTCCATGATAGCTTGGTCTATCATGGTAAGGTGCTTAAACTTGATAGCATTAAATTGATAAATCGTAACCAATCATGAGTGATGATGTGTTGTGGACTAGTAAAGAGATAATCCTCCATGAATAGTAAGAATGACTAAAGAGGGACAAGTCCCTTAACAAAATAGCATGTTTATGATGAATCAATATTACTTCAAGGAAGTATTGTAAGTATGTTTCAATATGAGATTGCTTGTATGATGTATGATTATCTTGAATTGTTGCTGGAGTTGCCTTGCTTGATATGTACAACTAGAAGTGATGACCCAAGTCTTGAGTAAGAATATGTTGAGGTTACTTGAGAAGTGTTTCTCTCATGAGATGATGATATATGTGCATTGAATATGTTTATGATTTATGTTATTTTCTGTTATGTTTATAGCCTATGTTTATGTCGATATCTCTTATGTTTATGGTATATGTATTATGTTGACTAATGCCTATATTATGCTTATGTTAATGATTTATACTAGCAATCATATATAGTACTTTATGGTACTAACGCATAATCTTGCCTACATTCTTTTCACATCTAGGCTCCGACGATATTGACTTTCATCCTCTTGGCTAGGATCTTAGTAGAGCAAAGAGTAAAGATTTGGTGAATCCTCATAGCATCAAGGGCTTGATCACCTTTCATTTTATGACTTTATTTTATGTTTAGACTTTTGTATGGTCTTTGTCCCTAAGAGTTTCATGTATTAGATGTTTTGAGACAATGTTAAAGACTTGCTCTTTGTTTTATGAAACTTTGATTGTATTGGAAAATGTTTTAAATTTCTGCATTTTCTACTACTTTATGTTATGATATACTAAGTGGCTTGTATGAGGCCTCTCGCGGTCTTATATGCCTTGTTAAATCTAAGGGGTACCCCTCGATCGTGACAATGATAGCTTGGATTGAGCAATAGCACCCTTCCATGAGTAGCTTGGACTTTCATGAGAGGATATTTTCCATGATAGCTTGGTCTAGCATAATGAGGTGTTTTTCCTTGGTAGCCTTGAATTGGTGAATCGTAATCATTCATGAGTGATGATATGTCTTGGACTAGTAAAGAGGGACTTGTCCATGAATAGTAAGAATAGCTAATGAAGGATCCCTAATCAAAGTAGCATGGTTTTGATGAAACAAGAATACTTCAAGGAAGTATTGTAAGTATGTTTTGATATGAGATTACTTGTTATGATGTTAGATTAGCTTTGATTTTTGCTTGAGTTGCCTTGCTTGATAAGTATGACTAATGGTGGATGACCTATGAATTGAGTAAGATCAAGTTGAGGTTACTTGAGAAGGTGTTCCTCTTATAGTATGATGATTTATGTGCATTGAATATGCTTATGACTTATGTTGACTAATGCCTATGTTATGCTTATGTTGTTGATTTATGCTAGTCATCATAATTAGGTCATTTTTGTAGTAATGCATACTCTTACCTACATTCTTATCCAATATAGGGTTCGGCGATATTGACTTTCATCCTCGTGGCTAGGTTCATACTAGAGCAATGAGTGATGCTTTGGTGAGTCCTTGTAGCATTCAAGGATTTGATCACCTTTCCTTTATGTCTTTCATTTTATTTAGAACTATTGTATGGGTTGTGTCCCTAAGACTATTCATGTTTTAGATGGTTTGAGACAAGTGTTAAAGACTTCTGCTTCGTTTTATGAAACTTTGATTGTTATTGAAAATGTTTTAAATTTCCGCACCATTTTCTATTATCTTATGTTATGATATGCTTGTATGAGGCCTCTCGGGGTCTTGTACGCCTTGTTACATCTAGGGGGTACCCTTGGGTACAAACTTGGTAATCAGAGCACAGTGTTTAGAATGGTTCTAGGATGTCTCAAAATCACGTCTAGTAGAGTCTTGTTCATAAGTGTGAAGCGCGCCACATTTATGAATAAGAGGCTACTAGATGCTTAGGAAACTTCACTTCTTCATTACTCTAAGTCGTTCCATAGAGTTTAACTCTATAAGGTCTTTCACCTAATCCTTACCCGATGGTCTACAGGATATGACTACTACAAGTGCTAATGCTAGAAGGAATGAGGAAGACAATACGAATCAAGAAGTGCCTACCCAAGCTCCTTCACAAGCTCTGATTGACCCTTTGGCTGAGAATGTTACTTATGCTGAGTTTAGGTCCGCTTTTCAAGTGTTGGCTCAAGCCGTGATGGCCAAAGCCAATAGAGAGGTAGTAGCTCCCGTTACGGCAGCTTCTAGAGTGAGGGACTTAATGAGGATGAGCCCTCTAGAATTTCAAGACTCAAAGCATGAGGAAGATCCTCAAGAGTTTATAAATAAGGTTTATAAGGTGTTAGACATTATGGGAGTTACTTCGGCAGAGAAGGTGGAATTGGCCGCTTACCAACTCAAGGGGGTTGCATAGGTTTGGTTTAATCAATGAAAAGAGGCTATACCGATAGGAATGGGTCCCATAGAGTGGGAAAGGTTCATAACGGCTTTCCTTGATTGGTTCTTCCCTCTAGAGATGAGAGTGACTTTGGTCTTGAGTTTATTAACCTTAGGCAAGGTAATATGAGTGTTAAGGAATATGTGTTGAGGTTTACTCAATTGTCAAAATATGCTCCATCTTTGGTGGCCGACTCTAGGTCGAGAATGAGTAAGTTTGTGTCGGAGGTGTATGATTTAGTAGTGAAAGAATGTCGTACCGCCATGCTTATTGGTGACATGGATATTGCTCATCTTATGACTCATTCCCAACATATTGAAGGGGAGAAACTAAAAGGGAGGGAGAAAAAGAGGTCTAGAATTGATGATGGTGATTCCTCTCATGTAAGGTCTGAGGGACATGGTCGTCCTAAGTATCGACAAAGGTTTTCCTAACAAGATTCTTCCAATGCTCCTAAGCATAGTGAAGATAGGGTGTCTTACCATAAACCGCAAGGAATTAGTAGTGAATCCCTATGGCCTACTTGTGCTAGATGTGGAAAGAGACACAAGGGTAGATGTTTAGCCGGCATGGAGGGTTGCTTTAGTTGTGGTGAAAGTGGCCACAAGATGAGGAATTGTCCAAAGATGAAGGCTAAGGGATGATAGGGTAATAAAGTTCATACTAGTTGTTCGGATCCAAGGTAAAATAGGTTTTCTGCTCTCCAAGCTAGAGGTGAACAAGAGTGTCCTCCATATGTGACTACCAGTATGTTTTTTATGCTTTATTAGATTTTGGTGTTGCTTTGTCTTTTGTGACTTGATAGACTTGATATGCTAGACTTTGATGTTGTCTTTAGTATGAATGGGTTGCATTGCTTTTATGTTTTATTTATAGTAGAAGCCAAAATGGTCATTATGAGTTTTGGGTATGTTGAAAGGATTTGATTATTAGGGTGTTTAGATAATACCTAGAGATGTTCAAATTAGTAGACTCCTATAGAGGGTAGTAGTATAGTCTACCATGGCTTAGAATCATCTTGTGTGATGGATGTGAAAGCCTAGTGATGTTTTGATCCGACCTTAGAGTTGAAAGAAACAGCGCTTAGAAAGTCTGTTTAGGGGGGAGATTGTGTGCTTAGATAGCTAGGTCGTTGAGTGTTCCTAATGTTCATGATTTGGGTTTACTTAAATTTCACACATTTGCAAGGTGTAATGAGTTTGGGAAGTTTAGTCTCCGTTTTGTAGGCCCATATGAGATCGTAAACCGGTAAGTTAAGAAATAGAAGAAAAAGAAAGTTGCTTCCGTGAAAATGTTATAGAGGGATCTTTTAGTTGAGGGTGCTACTTGGGAGGCCGAGGCCAATGAGATGTCCTGATATCCTCATCATTTTTCCTTCTACTCCTCCTTTAGCTTGAGATGAAGAGTTCCTCATGGTTTGTTCTTTGTGTGAAGTCAAGTGTGTTTTAGATGCTTTCATGATTTCCTTGTGTTGTGCATAATCATGAAAGAACATGTGTTTTGAAAGAAAATGAGTTTCTATGATTAATTATCCTCATGTTGTAGTGCATTGAGTAGGAGTTGCCTGTAGACTTCATGAGATGAGTTTTGAAAGATGCCTTAGCTTGGAGTTGAGAGATTCATCCTTGGATGTATGTTATGAGTATAGATTGCATATAGGCTCCATGAGATTGTGTTGACCATGCTTATAACTTGGAGAGGGTAAGTTTCTCCTTGAACATCAGAAATGTTAATATTCCATGCACGTTTGGGTTGTTAGATGTAGTTCCCACCTTCCATGTGATGCATTGAGAATGTTTAGCTTGAAGAGATGATTCCTACTTAGTTGTGTACATTAAGATGAGTTGCATGTATAATGGGTTGCTATTCTTGAGTCATTTGCCTTAAAAAGTGCCTCAAACTTCATTCGAGGACAAATGATCCCAAGGGGGAGATAATTTAACACCCCGGATTCAAAATAGAGGGAATAGCATGTTAGAACCTCAAGGTACCACCTCACAAGGACCAACCATGGGTCCATGAAGGAGCACCCTGAAAACTGCTTGAGGTAGTAGCTACACCAGGACCCACGCCCCGTGGATGGGTCCATGGCCCATGGCTAGGGATCTCATGGATGGACAAAAATCTCTAAATCCACCCACACTTGACTAGGACGGACCGTAGGTCCATCCACAGTCCATAAGTGAGGTCTCGTGGGTCAAGTAAGGCAGTTATGTTGAGGGCATAATGGGACTTTTCGAAATTTATTAGACTTAAGTAGTGTCATTTTACCTTAGCCTATACCGCCTATATAAGAACTTTAGACCCCTTAATTAAGTTATTTAAGTAATTCTCTCAAATTCACCAAAAGAATTGGGTTCTCTCTCAAATAATTCTCTCTCTAGAAAGTTGAAGAAGAAGAAGAGGGTCAAGCTAGGTCAAGTCAAGTCTCCCTTATTCCAAGCTTTGTGGGATTTGTAATCAAGGTATGATGGTTTATTCATCCATGAAATCCTTTCATCTAAGGATCCTCATGATTTCCCCAATTTAGAGAAGATATCCCCAAGTCAAATTAGGGTTTCTTCTAATGTTATGGATTATTATCCAATTGTGTGGATTATGGTTGTTTATGATTGTTTATGATGGAATTGCATGTTTTTAGTATGATTGTACATGTATTCATTCCTAACCTATGATTCTAAGATGAATTTTATATAGATAGGTTTTATGCCATGAAAGGGGAAATTGAGAATTTAGATGTAATTTTCTAGGATTGATGAAATGCATGATAGATTACTTGAGATTAGAGTATGTAGACATGAATTAAATTATATTAAAGTATATATATGATGAATCATGACTAGTAGTTCTTGAGATTGAGCATATCTGATGATATATGATTAGAATTACTTTAGAATGAAGCATGTGATTAGAATGTCTTAAGATCTAGGGATATGTGATGATCATGAGAAGTATTGCTTTGAGAGTAAGGCTTGTAGTTATGAATGTTGAATTGTTAAGGCTTCGAGAGTAAAGCTAATATGATGAATTATGAATGTTAAGGCTTGGAGAGTGAAGCATGTATGATAATGGTAGATTAATAGATAAAATTGTTATGGAAAGACTTTACCCATATGATCTACCTTATGTATGTATGAATGAATAATATGAAAGGTTCTCTCACATTGAATGATTCTAGGTTGAAAGATTTGCTCACCTAAAATGAATCAAAGCATGTATGAACTATAATATGTTGAAGTTGAAGTTGTGATATGAGATCCCTTAATGAGTAGCTTGACTTGGTAAGACAATACCATGCATGGTAGCTTGAGATAGTAGAACTCATGGATAGCCTTGGATTGATAAATAATGCCCTTACAAATGTTAGCTTAAGCTAGCATGAGACGATGTTTGCATGATAGCTTGACTTGGTGAGGCCACACCATTTCATGATAGCTTGGATTGAGCAATAGTACCCTTCCATGAGTAGCTTGGACTTTCATGAGAGGATATTTTCCATGATAGCTTGGTCTAGCATAATGAGGTGTTTTTCCTTGGTAGCCTTGAATTGGTAAATTGTAACCATTCATGAGTGATGATATGTCTTGGACTAGTAAAGAGATACTATTCCATGAATAGTAAGAATAGTTAATGACGGACGAATCCCTAATCAAAGTTGTATGGTTTTGATGAAACAAGAATACTTCAAGCAAGTATTGTAAGTATGTTTTGATATGAGATTACTTGTTATGATGTTAGATTAGCTTGGATTTTTTCTTTAGTTGCCTTCCTTGATAAGTATGACTGATGGTGGATGACCTATGAATTGAATAAGATCAAGTTGAGGTTACTTGAGAAGTGTTCCTCTTATAGTATGATGATTTACGTGCATTGAATATGCTTATGACTTATGTTGTTATCTCTTATGCTTATGGTATATGTCTTATGTTGACTAATGCCTATGTTATGCTTATGTTGATGATTTATGCTAGCCATCATATTTGATACATTTTTGTACTACCGCATACTCCTGCCTACATTCTTATCAAATGTAGGGTCCGGCGATATTGACTTCCATCCTCGTGGCTAGGTTCATAGTAGAGCAAGGAGTGAAGATTTGGTGAGTCCTCATAGCATTTGAGGATTTCATCACCTTTCCTTTATGTCTTTCATTTTATGTTAGAACTATTGTATGGGTTGTGTCCCTAAGACTATTCATGTTTTAGTTGGTTTGAGACAAGTGTTAAAAACTTTCGCTTCGTTTTATGAAACTTTGAATGTTTTTTAAAATGTTTTAAATCTCCACACCATTTTCTATTATCTTATGTTATGATATTCTAAGGGGCTTGTATGAGGCCTCTCGGGGTCTTGTATGCCTTGTTACATCTATGGGGTACCCCTGGGTCGTGACACATAACGTGAAAAATCATCAATAAATGTGAAAAAAAAATTCTCCACCAAAAGATGGAATATCAAAGGGTCCGCAAATATCAGTGTGTATAATTTCAAGAAGTTGAGTGCTCCTTGTGACGCCTTTCTTGGTATGTATGGTTTGCTTTCCTTTAATGCAATCCAAACAGATCTCAAGATCAGAAAAATTCAGATTCGAAAGAATCTCATTCTTTACTAATCTTTTTTATCTTTCTTTGGATACATGACCCAACCATTTATGCCACAAATAAACAGAACATTCATTCAGTGAACTACATTTAATTCTAACATTTTGATGAATAGTAAAAAAAGATTCAGAAAAAAATTATTATCGAGTCTCAATCTATATAAACCATCAATAAGAACACTAGAACCATAAAAAACAGTATTTGTAACACCCCATATCCGAAAAGTGGTAATGAACCAAAATTTCAAAACCTACAGGTGCCATCCACGAGGACCACAGATGGTCTGTAGGTGGACTCGCGGACAGTAGGTGGGATCCGTGAATTTGGCCACTCAGAAAATTGTCCAGGCCCTGACAAGGACTAGACCTATGGACCATAGGTCAACGGATGGTCCGTGGTCCAGGGGTCTGTCAATGGCCAAAATTCTTTGTACTAAGTGACGGTATGTAGGAAAGACCATAGTACCACCCACGGTCCATCGGCGGGGGTCTCGTGGGTCAGCAGCTGGAAGTTGTTTTTATGGGGTAGTTGGATCCTTTACTAATTAATTATTTTTATACTATGTTGTTTTCCCTATATTTAGAACCCCCTATATAAGCCTTTTACCCCCAAATTCATCCTACTTAATTCATTCTTCCATAATCCCAAAATAAAACCAAAACCTCCTCTTAAATATTCTCTCTCAAGAACTTGAAGAAGAAGAAGAAGAAGATTCAACTAGGGTTCGAAGCTAAGGTTCGAAATTCTCCATTGAAGATAGGAAATTGGACTTGAGGTATGGTAGCTTTCATCCATGGGTTCCTTCTACCCATGGAGTCCTCTAATTCCTTTATTTCAAATAGTAGAATTCCCCAATTAACTAGGGTTTTCTTCAAATACCATGGGTTCTTTTGATTATTGATCTTAATGGTTTAATTATGTCTGAATATGCATGAATTGATGATTCACAATGCTTTTATGATGTTTCCCCTATGAACCCATGCAAAACCCTTGTTTTCCAAATTGTGATCTCATTGAGTTGGGTTGTTGATTATGAAAGAGGAGTTTTATGATCTAAAGCATGAAGTAATAGAATTACATGAATTTATGATAAAATCCCTATCTAATGCTAGAATTCTGGACTTGGTGATTGAAAGTAGCTTTGAACCTTGAAAGGGCAAAGTATCAACTAATGCATTATCTTATGAAACCTATGTATATGCTTTAAGGGTGATCTGAGAGTGAAGTGCCAATGTTGTTGATTGTTCTTGTTGTGTTGTAGAAATATTATTCTCATAAAACACTTACAACCATGATATGAAAGGTTTTCTAACATTAAAAGGATTCTTACGTTGAAAGGTTATTCTCACCTAATTGAATCAATGGATAAGAGTTATCCTAATGAACTAGCTTGGATCGACAAGATGACGTGTCTTTTCATGGATAATGAGAATAAGTAAGAAAATACTATTCCATGGAATTTTCTTAGCACCGAGTGGATATTGACAATGAGATGGAAGCTCTCCCTTTAGTAGAGGTCGAGTTTCTAGGAGAAGTCTTATGAGACGGAAGCTCTCTCATTTGTAGAGGTCGGGTTTCTAGTAACAATCTTGTTATCCCATAAACTACGTGCCCCCATAGGATATTTAGCTAGTGGATCCACTTAAGCTAGAAGTTCATGGCTCTACCTTAGGCAAGTAGAACAACCCTTTTCGGTGTGGGATACACCGTGTGATCATGTTTTAGCTCACATGGTATCTATGTCGATTAAGGCTAATTTTCCCACAACAAGATGATTGATGAAATAAGCTTAATTCAACAAGTATATCATATGTATTCAAAGGCCCAAAGATGATTTAGCTTGCATAGACCATGATGTTATAGTCTATGTTTTCGAACTATCTCTATTATGATATTTTAAACTTGGTAAGTTGCATGTCATGAAATGAAATGTCCTTCTTAGCATGTTTTAAATGTTTTTATGCATAGTTATCATACTTGGTGCATTTTTGTACTAAATCATATTGTTGCCTACATTTTTCCCAAATGTAGGGTCCGACAGGCAGGGTTTCCATTCTAGTGACTAGATCTTGGACTTTGATTCTTTCTGAGCTTGGTGAGTCCTCATGGTTCGGGGACAGACTTTCCTTATTGTAGTTTAACTTTCGTTTTTCCTTTTTGAACTTGATGTATGGGCTAGACCCACTTTCATTCTATTGTAATAAATGGCTACGTTGAGACATGAGTTAGACTTCTGTTTTTCTATAAAACTGTTTTGGACTTAAATATTGTTTTACCCTTTATTATTGTTCCACTTTATGTTACGATATGTTAATTGGCTTGTATGGAGTCTTTCGAGGTTCTATACGCCATGTTACATATAGAGGGTAACTTGGTATTAGAGTTTGGTTTAGAATGGTCCTAGGATGTCTCATAAGCCACGTCTAGTAG
This sequence comes from Solanum stenotomum, assembly GCF_019186545.1. Classification (NCBI taxonomy): domain Eukaryota; kingdom Viridiplantae; phylum Streptophyta; class Magnoliopsida; order Solanales; family Solanaceae; genus Solanum; species Solanum stenotomum. The sequence continues at coordinate 82,580,550 of NC_064282.1, read as the reverse complement.
AGTCTTGTTCATGAGTGTGAAGTGCGCCACATTTATGAATGAGAAGCTACAAGATGATTAGGAAACTCCCCTTCTTTCATTACTCTAAAGTCGTGTCATAGAGTTTAACTCTATTAAGTCTCTCTCCTAATCCTTACCTCATGTTCTTTAGGGTATTTCTACTCGAAGGGCTTATACTAGAAGGAATGTGAGGGAGAACGTGGAACAAGAAGCTCCTCCCCAAGCTCCTCCTCAAGTTTCGGTCGATCCCTTGGCCGAACAAGTTACAATTATTGAGTTTAGATCGGTTTTTCAAGTGTTGGCTTAAGCCATGATGGCTCAATCTAATAGAGAGGTGGTAGTCCCCATGAACCAAAATATGGGTAGGGCGGCTTCAAGAGTGAGGGATTTTATGAGGATGAACCCTCCGGAATTTCATGGCTTCAAAATTGAGGAAGATCCTCAAGAGTTTATCGATGAAGTCTATAAGGTACTTGCTATCATGAGAGTGAGTCCGGGAGAGAAGGTGGAATTGGACGCCTATCAATTGAAAAGTGTGGTACAACCAATGAAAAGAGGCAAGACCGGTGGGAGCGGGTTCTATTGAGAGGGAAATGTTCAAATCCGCTTTTCTTGGTAGATTCTTTCCCCTTGAGATGAGGGAAACCAAGGTTCTAGAGTTCATTAACCTTCATCAAGGAATCATGAGTGTGAGGGAATATGCTCTAAAGTTCACTCAATTGTCAAAATATGCTCCAACAATGGTTGCGAATTCAAGAGCTAGAATGAGTAAGTTTGTATCGGGTGTGTCTGAAATGGTGGTTAAAGAGTGTCGTACCTCCATGCTCATTGGTGACATGGATATCTCTCGTCTCATGGTACATGCACAAAAAATTGAAAAGGAGAAACTCAAAGAGAAGTCTAGAGAGGTAAAAAGGGCTAAGACCAGTGATGATAATTTATCACATTCTAGATCCGATGGACATGGTCGTCCTAAGTTTCGTCAAGGGTTTTACGATCAAGGTTGCTCTAATGCTCCACTTAAGTTTAACAAGGATAGGGTGTCTAACCCTAAACCTCAAGGAGGTAATGGAGGTGGCTCTTCTTTGGCTAGGACTACTTGTGCCAAGTGTGGGAAGAAACATGATGGTAAGTGCCTAGCTGGCACGGATGGTTACTTTAGTTGTGGGAAGAGTGGTCACAAAATGAGAGATTTCCCAATGCTCACGGCAAAAAGAAGGGAAGGCAAGCAAGCTCCTCCTAGCGATTTGCATTCCAATGCTCCAAAGCAAAACCGCTTATATGCTCTCCAAACCCGAGGTGACCAAGAGAGTTCTCCGGATGTAGTGACCAGTATGTTAAAAAAAATTCAACATGATGTATATGCTTTGATTGATACCGATGTTGCTTTGTCCTTTGAAACACCTTATGTGGCCATGAAGTTTGATGTTCTCTCCTACATCTTGTTAGAACCTTTTTGTCTCAACTCATGTTGGTGATTCTGTGGTGGCTAAGAGGGTTTATAAAAATTGTTTTGTTTTCTTATCCCATAGAGTTACTCTTGCAGACTTGGTAGAAATTGACATGTTAGACTTTGATGTCATTCTTGGGATGGATTGGTTGCATTCTTGCTATGCTTCCATAGATAGTAGGACTCGAGTGGTCAGATTTCAGTTTCCAAATGATCCTATCCTTGAGTGGAAGGGGGTAAATTCTATTACTAGAGGTCGATTTGTCTCTTGTCTAAAAGCTAAGAAGATGATCTTGAAGGGTTGCATTTATATCTAGTTAGGGTGAGGGATGAAGATTCTGAAAGACGTACTCTTGAGTCGGTCCCCGTAGTTAATAAGTTTCCAGAAGTTTTCCCTGATGATTTACCCAGTATTCCTCCCGAGCGGGAAATAGACTTGGGTATTGACCTTCTCCCAGATACGCAACCTATCTATATTCCTCCTTATAGAATGTCTTCGACGGAACTTAAGGAGTTGAAAGATCAATTGAAGGATTTGTTGTATAAGGGTTTCATCCGGACGAGTATCTCTCCATGGGGTGCTCTAGTTTTGTTTGTAAGGAAGAAAGATGGTTCCCTTCGTATGTGCATCGACTATAGGCAGTTGAACAATGTGACTTTCAAGAACAAATATCCTCTTCCAAGGATTGATGACTTGTTTGACCAACTTCAAGGGGCTAGTTATTTCTCTAAGATCGATCTTCATTCGGGTTACCACCAATTGAGGGTGAAGGATAGTGATATTCCGAAGATGGCTTTCCAAACTCGATATGGTCATTATGAGTGTTTGGTAATGTCGTTTGGGTTGAATAATACTCCGGCGGTGTTCATGGACTTGATGAACAAGGTGTTTAGACAATACCTTGATATGTTCGTAATTGTGTTTATCGATGATATTTTGATCTATTCGAGAAGCGAGGAAGATCATATTGATCATTTGAGAATCGTGTTGCAAATTATTAAGGACCAATAACTTTTTACAAAGTTTAGCAAATATGAATTTCGGCAAAGGTCCGTAGCTTTTCTTGGGCATATTTTGTCAAGCAAGGGTATTGAGGTAGATCCTATTAAGACGAATATGGTCAACAGTTGACCTAGACCTCTAACTCCTTCCGATATTAGAAGTTTCTTGGGTTTGGCCAGTTACTATAGAAGATTTGTTGGGGGTTTTTCCTCCATTGCTTCTCCCTTGAAGGCTTTGACTCAAAAGAAGGTAAATTCATATGGTCGAAAGCTTGTGAGAAAAATTTCTAAGAGTTGAAAGATAGACTTACCTCAGCTCAGATGTTGACCTTACCGGAAGGTACGGATGACTTTGTGATACATTGTGATGCCTCTATAGTTGGGTTGGGATGTGTGCTTATTCAAAATGGTAAGGTTATTGCCTATGCTTCAAGGCCTTGAGTTAGCGGTGGTGGTTTTGCCTTACAGATTTGGAGGCATTATTTGTATGAGGTTCATGTTGATGTTTTCAGCGATCATAAGAGCTTGCAATACGTGTTTAGTCAAAAGGGCTTGCATCTTCGCCAAAGAAAGTGGCTAGAATTATTGAAGGATTATGACATGAGTGTTCTCTATCACCCCGGTAAAGCAAATGTGGTAGCGGATGCTCTTAGTCGACTATCAATGGGTAGTGTTGCTCATGTTGAGGATGAAAAGAAAAAGTTGGTTCGGGATATTCATAGGTTGGCTCGATTAGGTGTTCAACTAGTGGATTCCACCAAGGGTGGTGTCATGATTCATAATGGGTCTGAATCGTCTTTTGTTATGGATGTGAAGGCTAAGCAAGGCCTTGATCCAATTTTAGTAGAACTGAAAGAGGCAGTGCTTAAGAAGTCAGTTGAGGCTTTCTCCCAATAGGGGATAGGGTACTTAGATACCAAGGTCAGTTATGTGTTTCGAATGTTGATGACTTGAGTGAAAAGATTTTGGTAGAAGCTCATAGTTCTCGATATTCTATTCACCCGGGGGCCACCAAGATATACCGTGATTTGCGGGAGATCTATTGGTGGGATGGGATGAAGAAGGATATTGCGGGATTTATGGCTAAGTGCCCTAATTGTCAACAAGTGAAGGTTGAACATCAGAAATCGGGAGGCTTATCCCAAGACATTGGTATTCCTACTTGGAAGTGGGAAGATGTGAATATGGACTTTATTGTAGGGTTGCCACGTACACGGCGACAATATGACTCGATTTGGGTAATAGTGGATCGGATGACTAAATCTGCTCATTTCATTCCCCTCAAGGTTTCCTATTCGACAGAAGATTATGCTAAGTTGTATTTGAGAGAGATAGTAAGGTTACATGGAGTACTCTTGTCCATAATTTCTGATCGAGGTACCCAGATTACTTCACAGTTTTGGAAGTCATTCCAAAAAGTCTTGGTACCAAAGTTAAGCTTAGCACAACATTTTACCCCCAAACGGATGGACAAGCGGAGCGTACTATTCAGAGTTTGGAAGATATGTTGAGGGCTTGTGTGATTGATTTTAAGGGTAATTGGTATGACAATTTGTCTTTAATTGAGTTTGCTTATAACAACAGTTATCACTCGAGTATAAATATCGCTCCATTTGAGGATCTCTATGGTAGGAGGTATAGATCTCCTATAGGATGGTTTGAGGTGGATGAAGTTGCTCTCATAGGTACGAAATAGGTACATGAGGCCATAGAGAAGATTTGGCTTATTAGAGAGAGGTTGAGAACGACCAAAAGTCTGCAAAAGTCTTATGCCGATGTTAGATGGAGAGCTCTTGAATTTGAGGTTCATGATTGGGTTTATTTGAAAATCTTACATATGAAGGGTGTTATGAGGTTTGGGAAGAAAGGGAAGTTTAGTCCCCATTTTATAGGCCCATATGAGATTTTGAGGCGTGTTGAAAAGGTTACATATAAGCTAGATTTGCCAAATGAGTTGGCATCGGTGCATCCGATTTTTCATGTCTCTATATTGAAGAAATGTGTTGGGGATCCAACATCCATGTTTCCTTAGAGGGTTTGGAGGTTAAAGAGAATCTTGCTTATGAGGAGGTACCGGTTAAGATTTTAGATCGACAAGTCAAAAAGTTGAGAAACAAGGAAGTTGCCTCTGTGAAGGTGTTATGGAGGAATCATTCAGTTGAGGGTGCTACTTGGGAGGCAGAGGCTGATATAAAATCCTGATATCCTCATATATTTCCTTCTACTCCTACTCTAACTTGAGGTAATGAGTCCCTCTTGGTTTGCATTATGTGTTGGGAGTCATGTGTGATTTATGTGTTTCCATGATTTCCGTATGATTATGCATGTTCATGAAAAAGCTTAAGTTTGAAAGAAATGACTTGTATGATTTATTTATTTTCCTCATGTTGTTGTGCATTGAGTATGAGTTACCTATAGACTTCATGAGGTGGTTGTTGAACATGCATTAATTATGCTCTTTGAGAATGAATTGCATAAAGGCTCCATGAGATTGTGTTGGGCATGATTTTAGTTTGGAGAAGGTAGTTCCTCCTTAGATATGAGAAATTTTGAATTTCAGGCATATTGGGTTGGTAGATGTAGTTCCTACTTCCTTATAATGCATTGAGTATGTTTAGGTTGGAGTTGATGTTTTCTCCTTGATTTTGTGCATTTTGATGAGATTGCATGCATGATGGGCTGTTAGAGCTAATTTCACCCCCATGTGATGTTTTAAGAACGTACTAGCTTAGAGTCTATAGTTTCTCCTTGGTTGTATGCATTGTGTTGCTAGGTTGGGTTTTTAGTTCCTCTCCTACTCTCTTAGGACCAGTTTGAATCTCCTTCAAAGACGAGTGATCCCATGGGGGAGATATTGTAACACCCCGTATCTGAAAAGTGGTAATGAAACAAAATTTCAGAACCTACATATGTCATCCACCAGGACCACAAACAGTCCGTAGGTGGACCCACGGACCGTAGGTGGGGTCTGTGGATTTGGCCACTCAGAAAAATTATCCAGGCCATGACGATGACTGGACCTACGAACTATAGGTCGACCGATGGTCCGTGGTCCAAGGGTCCTTCGATGGCCAAAATTCTCTGTACTTAGTGACGGTGTGCAGGACGGACCGTAGTCCCACCCACTATCTGTCGATGGGGGTCTCATGGGTCAGCAGCTGGCAGTTATTTTTAAGGGGTAGTTGGGTCCTTTCCTCATTAATTAGTTCTTATACTATGTCGTTTTGCCTATATTTAGAACCCTTTTATAAGTCTTTTTACCCCAAAATTCATCCCATTAAATTCATTCTTCCTAAATCCCAAAAGAAAAAACCAAAACCTCCTCTCAAATATTCTTACTCTAAAACTTAAAGAAGAAGAAGAAGATTCAACAAGGGTTTGAAGATAAGGATCCAAATTCTTAATTGAAGATAGGCAATTGGACTTGATGTATGGTAGCTTTCATCCATGGGTTCCTTCCACCCATGGAGTCCTCGAATTCCTCTATTTCAAATAGTAGAATTCCCCAATTAGCTAGGGTTTTCTTCAAATACCATGGGTTCTTTTGATTATTGATCTGAATGGTTTAATTATGTATAAATATTCATGAATTCATGATTCACAATGCTTTTATGATGTTTCCCCTATGAACCCATGCAAAACCCCTTGTTTTTCAAATTGTGATCTCATAGAGTTAGGTTGTTGATTATGAAAGAGGAGTTTTATGATCTAAAGCATGAAGTAATAGAATTACATGAATTTATGATAAAATCCCTATATAATGATAGAATTATATACTTGGTGATTGAAAGTAGCTTTAAACCTTGAAAGGGAAAAGCATGAACTTATGCATTATCTTATGAAACTTATGTAAATGCTTTAAGGGTGATTTGAGAGCGAAGTGTCAATGTTGTTGATTGTTGTTGTTATGTTGTTGAAAGGTTATTCTCATAAAACACTTGCAACCATTATGTGAAAGGTTTTCTCACATAGAAAGGATTCTTAGGTTAAAAGGCTATTCTCACCTAATTGAATCAATGAATAAGAGTTATCATAATGACTAGCTTGAATCGACAAGATGACGTGTCTTTCCATGGATAATGAGAATAAGTAAGAAAATACTATTATGTGGAATTTGCTTAGCACCGACTGGATATTGACAATGAGATGGAAGCTCTCCCGTTAGTAGGGCCGGGTTTCTAGGAGAAGTCTCATGAGACGGAAGCTTTCTCGTTAGTAGAGGTCGGGTATCTAGTAACAATTACCTTATCCCATAAACTATGTGCTCCCATTGGATATTTAGCTAGTGGATCCATTTAAGCTAGAAGTTCATGGTTCTACCTTAGGCAAGTAGAACAATCATTTTTGGTGTGGGAGACACCAGGTGATCATGTTTTAGCTCACATGGTCTCTATGTCGGTTAAGGTTAATTTTCCCACTGCAAGATGATTAATGAACTAAGGTTACTTAAAGAAATATCTCATATGTGTTCAAAGGCCCAAAGATGATTTAGCTTGCATTCACCATGATGTTACGATGTATGTTTTTCAACTATCTCTATTATGATGTTTTAAACTTGGTAAATTGCATGTCATGAAATGAAATGTCCTTCGTAGCATGTTTTAAATGTTTTTATGCATACCTATCATACTTGGTGAATTTTTTTACTGATGCATACTCTTGCCTACATTTTTCCCCAAATGTAGGGTCCGACAGGCAGGGTTTCTAGTCTAGTGGCTAGAGCTTGGATTTTGATTATTTCCGAGTTTGGTGAGTCCTCGTGGTTCAAGGACGTACTTTCATTATTTTAGTTTCACTTTCGTATTTCCTTTTTGAACATGATGTATGGGCTAGGCCCACTTTCATTCGATTGTAATAAATGGCTATGTTTAGACATGAGTTAGACTTTCGCTATTCTATAAAACTGTTTTGGACTTGAATGTTGTTTTACTCTTTATTGCTCTTCTACTTTATGTTATCATATGCTAAGTGGCTTGTATGGAGTCCTTCAGGGTTCTATACACCATGCTAAATCTAGGGGTACCCCTGGGTCATGATAATATTCTTATATAAATTGAAACATCTATGTCCAAACTTAATATCAAATCTAGAAACATCAAATCTTGAAAGAGAAATCAAATTCCTAGAAGTTGAAGGAACATAAAGAGTCGATCAAGGTGATGTCTAGTCTCCAAGATCAACTGATAAGTCCCTATGCCTTCAATTTGATCCTTTATGCGATTTCTCATGAACAAGAAATCTTTATTTGAATTTGTAGTATGGATCGTAGTGAATCTCTGCAACATAGTGGATACATGAGTAGTTGCACTAGAATCAAGTCATCAAGTATTATTAGGAACTTCTACTAAATTTGAATCGAAACATACAAAAGCACTAAATGTATCTTTCTTTTCAAATCAAGCTTTACGTTTCTGGCAATCTTTTTGATAGTGTCGTTCCTTTCTACAGAAACAACACATTAGCCTTGAGTTCCTATGAGCATCATGTGAAACTTTAGCAGGTGTTTTCTTCTTCTTAAACTTGTTGGCCTTCACTTTAAGTCCTTTACTAGCTTCTCGGCCCATGAGGTTAATGGAATGACCTCCTTGTTTTTAAGTCACTAACATCCCACTTATCCTTAGTAGTGTTATAGTTAATTTGAAATGGTCCATACTCAAGAGGTAATGAGTTAAGAATAAACTAAACCAAGAAGGTGTCATCCACTTTCATCCTCAAGGTCTGAAGTCTTGTTGCAATGTTAGTCATCTCAATGATATGATTTTGCATACTACGCGATCCATCAAACTTTATGGTCCTGAGTTAAGCCACTAGTGTACCAGCGAGAGACTTATCAGCAGAACAAAAACGTTCTTCCACAAACTTCAGGTATTCCCTGGCATTTTCTGTTTGTCGAGTAGTACTCTTAATGTTGTTAGCAACAGTCATTCGCATAAACATAAGGCTTAATTTGTTAGAGCACTCCCATGATTTATGAAAAGACTTCTCATCCTCACTACTCTTATCAGTAATGGCAGCAGGTTTATCATACAGGAGAGCCAAGTCTATATCTATCACACCTAAGTGGAATTAGACTTGTTCATGTCATTCAAAGAAGTTCAATCCATTGAACACAGTAACAGACGAAGCAGGAGAATGAAGAGGAATAACTGCAAAACAAATATACATGCTCACAAATCAGAAAAATAATGTGAATTCAGTAAAACGATAAAAGTATATCGTAATTCTCCTTTGGATAGATACTACGAAACACTATCATAATTTAAATGTCATTTTTATCTTTAATAGGTAATTAAACAATTTTAATAAAACATACACGACACCTTTTGATATACAATACTATGTTAATATTAATTTACCTCATAATGTTCACTATTCGTAGGAATGATTGATTCACCTTTGGGTAAATTCTTAAGTCTAGCAATAGTGAAAGTTAATTTATCTATTTATTTTTAATATAGACATTTCACTAACTTTCATAGATAAATAACATTTTTTATGAATGCATATTTTTCTTAACCATATTAGTTTTGCCACTTTGGTGACTAACAAACTATATGAATACAAATACACACGTAATATCATAAAATTTTGTGGATGTAAATAATTTTATACATTTTAGTTTGGCCACTTTGGTGACTAACAAACTATAAAAACATAATACATGCATCAAGTGATCATAAATATTATATGTGTAGGGGAAAATGCATAAGTACCCCCCCCCCC
>NC_064282.1:82559454-82571318 GCF_019186545.1 Solanum stenotomum | reverse complement strand
CCCCCGAACTTATTCTATATATAATTTTCTACCCCTTTTCGGCCTACGTGGCACTATCTTGTGGGTCCAGCGTGTGTTGATAATTTTTTCAAGGATAGTACCACGTAGGCCGAAAAGGGATAGAAAATTAATTAAAAAATAAGTTCGGGGGGTAATAGGACCTTAGTAAAGGTTAAGTACGTCTTAGGGATTTTGGGCATAGGCTGGGGGGTACTTATGCATTTTCCCTATGTGTAGACATTAAATTCTCTAGTTTGACCCCTTTGCATACTAACAAACTATTTTGCATTAAGTACACATATTATTTTTTGCTTAATATAACGATCACTTTAATTTATTACACAATCTAAAACAAAACATAATTATTACATTGCGGGAACCTAAACCATAAGAAACTAGGAAGAATAGCCAACCACAGAGTTATTGCCCACCAATACAAAACAATATTGTAACCGAACAATGAATTATTAATTGGTCTAATTCTAGAACTGGACATATAATTCATGATTTTCCATAAACAAGACATGCATATTGAAGATCTTAAAACTTTTTTTAAATTCTCCTCAGAGTACACGTCCTTTCAAAGAAGTGAGTCTCTTTTGTATTGCTTTTACTTTGTTCTCATTGATGTAACAACAAAATTCGTGCAAGTTTAGATATTTTTCGAGGTGACATTGTGTTAGTCTCTTACATAATCTTAGATAGATATTATTGGAACATTGATAGTAAGTATTGAAGTGGAGCATGTGATAAACAGTACATCATAAACATTGAACTTTTCATATACAAAGATTATCAGTTCAAGCAATTCAGGCTCAGATGCCACATGTAAATAATTTTAAGTAGTTTAATACACATCAAGATTTTGAACACGATAATCTTACATAAAGATCGTTAGGGGCACACAAATGATGCGAAAGACATCATCATAGAGAAAAGCAGAAGCGTTAGTCGCAAATTTGTTTCTACCTCCTTGCCCTAGCCTTATGTTACCATAGTCGTCATTGATGGAATTAATGTAGAGAATATGTGGTAACCTAATAGGTGGAGGGAGAACCAATTTATAGAGGTTATGACTTAATTTGATACGTCCATCAAGTAATCGATGTATGGATGGGATCTATTCTTCATTAAATATTATTTATGATATTACTTGGGTAACAAGTAAACTTGGGCCATAAGTAAGAAATTATTCTTACACCATATTCAAAATGTCCAAAAAAAAGATTAATCAAAAGAAAAATTTAAGGGCGATTTTATTTATTTCAGATAAAATAGATACTTTATCCATTTTAATTTATTTATCTTAAAAAAAATATATGTTATGTACTTAAAATTTGCCTTACAATCCCTGAAGGAGCTCACAGTTGTCCTACCAACTTGCCGCACAAGGGCTGTTTTAATCATTTTCAGATAAAATAGATAATTTATTTGTTTTACTTTACTTGTCTTATTTTTTTATTTTAATTTGTTATATACTTGAAAATTAAGTTACAATAATTGATAACTTAAAATATTTCAGAAGACTTATAGTTTGTTTGATTGATTCTAGATATTATATTAGTAATTCAGTACCACATAAATTGGGACAAAGAGAGTAACATATATTATTCAAAAAATATGTAAAATGTACTATAAATCACAATAATTACCTCGCAATAGACGCGTGTCACCCTCTTTAGAGACTTGTACATGACAGAAACTCAGAATTCTCTCCAAAAGTTCTCATTTCATAACACAATTTCGAACCTTCACGTTCTAAACTAACCCTTTCACGCCAAGTTTGATATCGGGAATTCTACTTACCGTATTTTTCTTTGAAAGCCTTATAGATTCTTTATCGTCTTAGCAAATAGAAAAGCCAACCTAAACTTAATTAGACATTTAATCCAATCCTTTTCCGGATTGCCCTAGACTTCACCTCACTCAAATTTCTTCTGAGACTAGCCTAACCTAAAATTTTCAAGTCACTATTCAAAAGTTTCTTACTCAAATTCCTTCACCATTGACTTACCCGTAACGAACGAAACAATTTTATTTCTCACCATTTATTAATATAATTCACACTGAAGATTATTTTACTATTATCTTTTAATTTTTTAAATTATAACGACCTGCTCCCGTCGTTATAGAAAAGCCAACAGGGAAAAATTTTGGACCGGAAAACTTTTTGGCAGTAACTTGAGAATTCCTAGCCTAGTCCAGATTTGGACGAAATCGGAGTCAGTGAGGTCTAGGGAAATCTAGTCACAAATGAGAGGTTTAATATTGAATGTGATTACATGAGTGGATAGCTAAGACGTTAAGCAACCCGTACGAATTTACAGAATTGAATTCGGGCGAGTAGAACTCCCGAAACTAATCTTAGCGTGAACGGGTAGTTTCTGAGTGTCATGGGATGAAAGTGTGTTGTGAAATGGGGGTTTCGAACTCTTAATTCGATTTGGTATTTTCGTGCAAGCCGCCAGGGGGAGGCCGTTGTGGCAGGATGGGGGCCGCTATAGCTTGCTAGTCGCAACTTAAGTCGGAAATAAACCCCAAAATATCTTTATTCTACAATTTTCGTTCTTGAGAGTTAGGAGACGAACCAGGGTGATTTCTTGACAGTTTTTCACCATTCTTGAAGCTAAAGGTAAGATTTTTACTCCCCGAATCCGTCTTTCGATCTGTATAATGTAAATTCATGGGTAGTTACTGTTGGGGGAGGGTTTTGGACTGAATTTGATGGTGGGAAAAATCCCTAGCTGCTTATTTGGATCATGGGTTTGGTCTTCGGTTATTGGATTTAATATAATCCGGATAGTTAGGTCTTTAATTTGATTGTTGATCCTTGCGTATATTGATTGTTTGTAGACCTAGAACAAGCAGAAAGGGTCCAGAATGGGAAGATTCAAGTGCCTTAGGGGATTCAAGCGTGGTTTCGAGGTTGGTGATAGTTTGATTTCATGTTTTGTGTGATGTATGTTGGTAATTACTTCATTACAATACATGTATGTATGTGAATGAAGTCTTGTTGATCACACCTAATGTAATTGAGTATGAAGAAATGATTGTATGCCATGAATCAACACTTGATTGTATGATCATGAGAATGTACATTGTGATTGCGATTGTGGCTTGTTGAATGGATCGGGTGTCACGCTCCAACACACTAACTGGGATCGAAAGTCACGTACCGACATACATATTGGATCGGGTGTCACATTCCGGCACACTAACTTGGATCAAGTTCCACATTCCGGCACATATATGAGATCGCGTGTCACGTTTCGGCACACTAACAGTTTGGGTATGGGTTACATGAGAGGACCATTGAATTAGGTTCCATGAGAGAACCATTGATTTGTTATATCTACTTGTTAATTGAGAATGTGGAATCGTGCATTGCTCCTGAAAGGATAATCGATGTGTATATATATTTTGTGCATGTATGTGTTTACCTTGTTGTAATTCTGATATATGTTGTGCTTACTGGGATAGTCGTGTGATCCTACCAGTACACTGTGGTTGTGTACTGATACTGCACTTGCTCTTTCTTTGTTGAGTACAGGGCATCTTCAGGTGGCTATTGACAGACCTTGTTTAGGAGATCAGTGATCAAGATCAGATTCAAGGGTGAACCAGTTCTTTCAGACTACCATGGAGTCCTTATTGTTTAGTCCATTTTGTTCGGACTTAGACATTGTTTAGATATTTCTTATGTTAGTTGGGGTTGTACCCCTTTTTCTTGGACTTGTTGCACTTTAGATATTTTGGTACAATGACTTTCAGGTTCTAGGAGCTATTTCCGCATTAGTTGTTAGATGTTAGTTGAACTTCCGCATTAGTATATTCGTTGTTTTAGTTGAACCTTTGGAGTTTATAGGAACTCCATATTCCTTTAGACATTTAAACTTGCTTCCGTATCATTAAATGCATAGTTTTTTGGTTAAGTTGCTTAGTCGGGCTGTAGTAATGGTTCTCCCACCGAAGGGTTAGTGTGGGTGTCAATCACGACGGTTTGGGTTTTGACATAAATCCCAATAATTACATGTAAATTAAAACAACTACAACGAGGTTATTTCGCCACTTTTGTGTACATCATAGGAAAAATCAAGAACTATCAACATTGCCAAACACATGAGTTAAGGATTTATATTAACAAAAACTAGTTGCAATATTACATGTTATTGATGCAAGCACGATTGCATCACAAAAGCTTAAGACACGATCATTGTCCAAGAAGACAACAATAAAATCCAAAAGGTAAAAAACATACTACTTTATAATATCTTCCTCTATTTCCAATGTCGTAGAATTCAATGTATTTCCTTGTATGTTTCACAAGCCACCATTATTACTTATGTCCACAATGAAACTCTACCCCTTTCTCTATAAATTGTTAAATTTAATTTGAATACACACCTACACATAATATTGTTCAAAGATATATATGGCAAGGTCTCAATTTCAGTATTCTGCCTTTCTTGCTCTCTTCCTTTTCTTCCTCATTGCATCAAATGGTTAGTTGCCCCCAAAGTATAACGTTGTACAATTTTAAAAATATTTAATACTCTATCCGTTTCAATTATATATATATATAAAGTAAATAATTATTGTATAAATAAAGGTAGTTGTTCAATTTAATTCTTATTGCATTATTGTATGCGACAGCATTTTTTTCCAACTTTTTTGGTCAAATTAATTCTTTTAGACTGGACTTTAGTATTCATTGCTCGTTAATTGAAGCAGAAAAATATGGAAAAGTCAGTATGTTTATTAATTTCAATGGTAGTTGTAGCCTGCACAGGTTTAGTCCATTAATAGTTACATTATACAGCAAAAAATATTACAATTTTGAAATTTCAGAATGGATGTTTTTGGTCAAATTAAGTATTCTAATTTCAAATTAGTAGGATGGTACTTAATAGAAGTCTTTTGTAATTTGAATTAAAAAAAGAGAGAGGTTTCAATTTTTTTTAAAACTCATCCAATATGTATTTGTGAGCCTTTAATTTCATTCTCTTTTTTTGGTGTTGTTTAATTACAGTTTCATCTAAACAAAAAATTTGAAAAAATTTGTTAGTTAAGAGAGATAGGGATGAATTCCCATTAATGGTTTCATTTTAAAATTTTATCCAACGCTAAGAAACAAAAAAAAAAATAGGGGTTCAAGGAAAAAAATAAACAATCGACTCCAACTTCTTAGAGCTGGATTGGGTCAATGACAGTAAATAGTTGATAAATTTTAAGTGTTCGAATTGATTTTACAAATATATAATTACGTGTTAAGACAAAAAGTATTGAAGATGTTGATAAGTAATTAATATTTTGGTTTTAAAATATTTAAAATAAAATTTTAAAAAATATGTATAAACATAAAAATTATATATTAGAAGATCAAGTTACAACTTTGACTGATTTTAACTTGTAAATACCTTAAAATTTACTAAATACACAAATAAATTTTAAAAAGTACTTATTAATCAATTAGCTTATAAACTAGGTCAAACACCCTAGTAGTTAAAAACAAAAGAAAAACTTTTAAACATATCTTGTGGTATTAAATATGTCATGACATTTAATAAGAGGGTGTCATTATGGAATTTAAGATGCCTTTTTTTTCATTAATATTTTGAATTAATAAGGAAAAAGTGTTACGTAAATTGAAACATAAGAAGTACATTTTTAATTATTATCGTGAACTTTTAAAAGTGGTTACTTTCTTTTAATTTCTTAGCAGATTTGCAAGTAGTAGAATCAATTGGTTGTGAAAAGGGGATAATGTGGCTTGGACCTTGCTTTGATACTCATGAATGTGACAACAAATGTATCAATTTGGAACATGCTATTCATGGAGCTTGTCACATGGATTGGTTTGGTCCTGTTTGCTACTGTTACTTTTGTTGATACAGGACTATTATTATCGTGATTGATGCTATCAATTGAAAAATAATAAAAGATATGGTGTTTGTAATAATGTTGGAAATTTATAACATGCTATCAATTTATATATATCAACACTTGACTTTTCCAATTGTCTTTCCTTATTGTTTTTTTATTTTGAAATGGTCATTTGTGCTTTTTGGTGTTTTATTTTGAATTTGTTTGATGTCAAACAGGTTTGGGAATTCAAGAAAATTGATGATGATTTCTTAAATGTCGCATTAACACCAAGAAAAATTATGGAAAACTATTACTCTCTTAAGTTAATTTTTGGAATTTATTTCATAGTTCAAAAGATGTGAATTGTTTAAAGTTCAAGAAAATTGTTAATGTTTTTTTTTAATTTACCCTTCATCTTATGAAGTTCTTAACTACTTTACATTTCTAAGAGAATAGTTTAAAAATAATCTAAGGATAATAGTGAAAAATAACATTCAATCTATGTCTTTAAATTTTTGGTGTCTCATACTCTAACAATTCACTTAATACAAACTAGAGATAGTGAATATTAGGAAGATTAATACAAACTAGATAAATTGCCCGCGCTTCGCGCGATGTGAACTACGTCAATAATCTACTTTTGAACATTTGATAATATAAGTATTTTAGAGTGGGTACAGCCCTACGATAAATTATCAAGAATATTTTATCCAAAGACGAAATAAAATATTTTTTTAATCGTAAAACCAAAAAGATTTGATTCTAAGTGTTTATGCATTTAGTTATTAATTCTTCATTTTATTGTAGTTATTCATCACCAAAGCATTTACAAAAGATATGTAATTGTTTCATTGTCTATATTTTTATTTTTAAAAAGTGGTACAAAGAATTAATTCATCAATTGCGAGAGTTTTTTTTTCCTATTCAAGGCCTCTACATACATAATTTAAATATTATACATCTTATATAATTAGTTGTGTACTTGATAAGTTCATTAAAATTTAAAAACATATCTCTTGGAGTTCAATGAAATAATGTATGTCGCTCAAATAATTTGGATTAAATGATGTCATGGCAAGTCTCTTATTCAAAATCATTCGCAGTCGATGACACTACTTTATTAGCCAAAAGACATATCTTGGTGTTTATGTTCCGATCAATATTGTTAAAACTTTATTATTACTTTTGCGACTTTTAATCTAATGTTTATAAGGAGATAATTATCTCTTTAATATTTAATTAATACGGATTCATGCTACTTTGAGGGATAATTCATTGACTCCAATCCAACATTTCAATCCCAAACTTTTAATTAAGGTTGAGTACAATACTTACCATCCCACTACATTCCTTTATTTTTTGGATGTCACTAATCGATTGAATTCCTCGATAAGATAGAAAGTTGAATAACTAAAACTCCAAGGTAGTGTGGAACCACCATAACTTCTGAACACTCAAAAGTCCCTTCTTGGACATCCCATGGATCTTTTAGCCACTGAAAACTCTATAAAGATCAAAGTCATTTATTTTACAAGTGTAAGAATTCTAATCTATGTGACACCAATAGTCTAATGATTACATCAAACTCTTGATTAACAAATCTTTAATTCAACATAATGATCAAAAGCATAAACATAAACAACAAAGTTTAAAATATGTACTCAAAATAACAATGAATAACATAAGCATAAATTAATGATTGTAAAAAACATATCAGGATTTGTAACAATAGAATGAAACAGAAAGGAAAAAATCGAGTCCACTGAATGCACATTGTCCCCTTGAGGAAATTATTCTCCTCTAGCACCCGAGGTTTAAAGGAATAGATCCTCTCAGGATAGAACGATTCTATTCACCGATATATTGATACAAAAACAATGGTGTCAATGAACCACTCAACATGAGCAAAGTACACGAATATTTAATTGTGCAGAAGAAGAAGAAAAAGAAGTTCAGTATTTTCGTTGTTTTAAAATGAGAGGAAATCCCTCTATTTATAGAAAACAAAGGGTAGTGTGAATAAATGCTTATTGTGCCTTATCAGAAAGGTCATAACTCTTTGGAAAAGTCACAACTTTTCATAAAAGTCACAACTTTTCCTAAAAGTCGCAACTTTTCCTAAAAGTCGCAACTTTTCATGAAAGTCACAACTCTTCATAAAAGTTGCAACTCTTTATAAAAGTCGCAACTCTTCGTAAAAGTTGCAACTTTTCATAAAAGTCACAGCTTGTCATAAAAGTCACAATTTTTCATGAAAGTGAAGGCTAATTTTGGAAATAAATAAATTAAAAGGGAATCCTGGTTTGTGGTGGCGCCACGTAGGCGATCCTAGGGTTCTCTTTTATATAGATATATATTGTTGGGATCTTCTAACGATCCCTTACAGTTGTTATGGGTAAATCTTCGGTGAAAGAAATTGGACAAGAAAACCTTCAAAATAGTGACTTGAAAATTTCAGGTTAAGCTAGTCATAGACGAAATCTGAGCAAGATGCAGTCTAGGGCAACCCAAGAGTAGATTGGGTGGGAATGTATAAGCTTGGATTGGATTTTCTATTAGCTAAGGCATTGAGGAATTCATACGGCTTGTGTCACGACCCAAAGTATCCCCTTGATGTGACATGGTGAATAGAACCTCGAGAGGCCCTAATAAGTCACATGACATAAGCATGACGTAAAGAAAGACTATATACTATAAGTACGACAAAATAGCATGAAGTCTCAAAAGTAAAGTCTAGACATATAGAGAAATCTGAAATGGGTACAAGACTGAAACATAAATGTGAAAATATAAATTGTCTGACATAGCATTTCTAACACCATAGGAGTGGTTGGGACGTAACCCATACACCACATACAATTCTGAAGCTAAAAGAGACAATAAAAGCAATAAAGCATTAATGGTCTTGTCCTCGAACCATGAGGACTCACCAATCCAAACAACAGTTGTAGAGCGATCCCGATACTAACCACGTCCGAGAGGAGGAGCATCAAACTCTATATTATGAGACAATACAGACATAAATATGCATTAGTACTATAAATGTACTTAGTATCGGTAAATACATAAAATCTATGCATAATAATATGATGAACTTTAAACATGATATGCATGACTAGGTAAAAGGTACTAAAATCCTTTAAAGAGAAATCATAATTCATAACAAGGTCAATGCTTATTGAAAACCATAAAAAAAAAAACTTTGAAAAGACTTTCGAAGAAAACATAGTTCATTGTGGGATAATTATTGTTAACCGACAATAATATCATGTGAGCTATAACATGGAATCTGATGTAATCCTTACACCGAAAAATGAGAGTCTACTTGTCAAGGTAGAATTTTGTATCATTCATTATTTCTAAGGTGGATCCCCTAGCTAAGTTATTTAAGACAATTCTACAGGGTACGTAATTTGGGAAAAGGAGATTGTTTCTACAGAATTGGCTTCTACTAACAGGAGAGCCTCAATATCAAAGTTCTCTCGGTGCTTGGTAAAATTTCAATAGAACAGACAAGTCATAATCATATCATTGTCACAATAGTCGGAAAGACAATAATTAAGACTTCCAATCCAATCATAAGTTCATATTTGAGTAGCTCCTTTCGAAACGATGATTTCATAACTTCATTCATCATGACACTTACCTATCTAAACATCTAAATCATGATTTCTTTGATATGTGAGAAAATCTTTCACAAATCACTGACACTTTATGTTAAAAGCATCCTTCAGTCATACAGCATCAATTTCAAAAAACATGTATAGATTCATAATCATAATTTATAAATACATAATCATAGTTCATATTTATAAAAATAGTCATAGGCATAGGTTCATGTGAAAATAATTAGAAATCATGTAATTGAGTTAAATCATGCATAATAAGATTGAATATAAGAAATTGAATCACAATAAACTAAACCCACGGAGAATCATATGAAACACTAAGAGATTTGGGTGAAATTGAATTGGAGATTGAGATCCTCTTGTAACTCAACGGATAAAAGGGATTCATTGGTGAATTCCCACATACCTTGGTTAATCAAAGCCCAAAAAGTAAGAAATACATTGATGCTCTGGATGAAACCCTACCTCTCTTCCTTGAAGCTCCTTGAAGAGAATTTCCATAAGAAACTCTTGAGAGAATTTATGAGTTTGAGTGAATGGGAGGGAGCAAGGTATTTTTGAAGGGTAAAAATAGTTATAGGGTCAAAAATACATATTCTAGGGATTAATTGGGTAGGAAAAGACCAAAACAAACTTGTTTAAAATCTCCTGAACAGGTTCTAGGCCTCAACCTACAATTTCTACGAACCATGTTGGTCGGTCATAGAACATGTACTGGACTCAACATCTTGCCTAGTTTCCATGATTTTCTTCCACCAATCGTTGACCATCCTACCGCCCGTAGACCTCTTCCATAGAACCCAAGTTCAAGTCCAAAATTCCTCTAAGTTTGAACTAGCTCTACGGAAACTTTCTGCGGCCTGTAGACATTATCATAACTCGTCCTATTCATTTGTAGACCATCATCAGAGACTTGATATTTTTCAAAATCTCACCCAATTCCTACGGCCTGTAGAACTTTCTATAGTCTGTAGGTGTACTCGTAGAACCAAGCACAGTACAATTTTTGAAACTTTTCCTTCCAAACTCATCTTCCAATTTCTGAGGTGTCATAATATCTCTCCCTTGGGAACATTCATCCTCGAATAGGACTCAAGCCAGCATGAATAGGGTAGGGAGAGAAACTAACAACCCAACAGGAATGTAAATCACATCAAATGCACATAAACAAAGAGAAGTTACTCCAAGCTAAATCATATCTCAAGAATCAAGTTTTCATGAACATGTATGCATATGAAAACATGAAAATGACTAAAATGTATGCATCCGAAATAACGAACCATGAGGAACTTAAAACCTCAAAATAGAATAAGAGAAGAGGAAACGAGATGAGGATACTTGTACATCATATTAGCTTCGACTTTCCAAGTAGAACCCTCATTTAATTGATTCCTTCAAAAAACTTTTATGGATGTAAATTCTTTATTTCTCAATTTTCGAATTTGACGATCCAAAATTTCAACAAGACCTTTTCATAAGAAAGACGTTCCTTAATTCCCAAACTTTCCAATGGTATTATAGTCGCCGGATCTCCAACACATTTTCTCACAAAGAGACATGGAATCCAGGTGTACCGATGTCAAATCAATAGGTAGCTCTTATTCATAGATCACTTTGTGAATACATCTCAAAGTCTTATATAGGGCCACATATCGGGGACTAAGCTTCCCTTTCTTCCCAAACCTCATCACACCATTTATGGCTGAGATTTTCAAGTAAACTTAATCATACACATTAAATTCAAGCTATTTTTTTCTATTGTCGGCATAAGACTTTTGTCGACTTTGAGCAGTTTTCAACCTTTTCGAAAGAGTCAAACATTTTTCATAGCCTCGTGCACTAGCTCGAGACTTATAAAAGAGACCTCACTAACTTTGAACCAACCAATAGGATACCTACATCTCCTACCATCGAGAGCCTCAAATGAAGCCATTTGGATGCTTGAGTGATAATTGTTATTATAAGAAAACTCAATCAAAGGCAAATGATCATTCCAATTACCCTTAAAGTCAGACGCAAGCTCTCAACATATCTTTCAAAGTCTTAATACTACGCTCGGATTTTCCATCGGTCTGAGGATGAAAAGTGATGCTAAGATTCACTTGAGTACCAGACCCTTTTAAAATGACCTCCAAAACTAAGACGTTAATTGAGTACCACGATTGGAGATAATGGATAAAGGTGCCCCATGCAATCTCATCATTTCCCAAATATAAATCTTAGCATAGTCTTCAGCTAAAAATGAAGTCTTCACCAGAAGAAAGTGAACCGACTTAGTCATTCGGTCTATAATAACCCAAATCGAGTCAAATTAAAGATGAGTACGAGGTAAACCATAATGAAGTCTATTGTCACGACCCAAGCCTAGGG
>NC_064282.1:82511166-82559354 GCF_019186545.1 Solanum stenotomum | reverse complement strand
GCATATAAATTTATATTTTGAGAGTAGTATTGAGCTTCGATTTGGGGTAATAGTTAAGATAACTCAAACTCCATAAACTACGCTAACACAGGACAGGATCGTACCGTCATTCGGGTAACTCCATACTTCCTCTGAGAAGTCATATTAGATGGATCCATAAGTTAATGTTTTTTTCTATACACCGACAAGGTTTAGAATGGCTCTGGCAATGTAGGTAAGACGTTGTATCATTACGAGACTCACTTTATGTTAGGTTACTTTCAATTTGTTGGCTAGAGAAACTCCCTAATAAAGTAAAGTATATCTATTTATATATTTTCGTTCAATATTATCTATTGTTGCATCTTAGATTATAAAACTTAAATGATTTTACTTCATGGTCAGGCTCCACGCTCCACTTTCTGTCAGGTTACTTTCAGTTTCGTTCCAGCTTGTTTATTTAGTTCAGTTATTTGCTTCATTCAACTTTATTGCGTATTGTACATTCAATGTTCTGATGCCATTTGGCGCTGCATAATTTTATGATGTAGTTTGTAGGTACTCTCGATAGCATATGTTCGGTAAGATCTCTTTCCATCAACAGTCGGTGAGACCTCCTCACTTTCGGAGGGCTCCAATTGAGTTACTTTAGTTTATTTGATTTTTTAATCATTTTTCATTGAATATTCAGGTAGTTTTGATTTTTGTCCCGACGCCTATCTTCAGTTAGTAAAGGCTTCATAGATGGACAAAATTAGTGAGTCAGTTCAATCTTGAGTATTCAAATGATTTAAACATTTTATTATTATTTATATTCAGATTTATTTTAGACTTTTGCATGAAATGTTTTTAAATGATTTTGAATGTCCATCTTATAAGGATTCCACATGTATGTATAGTTTTTTGCTTAGTAATCAGTCAGGCTAAGGGTTCGCTTAGGACCAACAATGGTTCTGAGTGTCGGTCATGCCCAAGGTGTAGGCTCGTGACGTGACATGTTGTATATCGAGGGTGTATCTAAGATTAGTTAGTAAAATAGAGTGATGATTTTAAAGTTGTCAATAGTTCAGAGATGAAACTAATAATTTACACAAAGTTCAGGGGTGTTTTCAAAATAAACTTTTAATTCAACATATCTCTCTCACATGATTCTGATCAAATTTCAA
Organism: Solanum stenotomum; assembly: GCF_019186545.1. Classification (NCBI taxonomy): domain Eukaryota; kingdom Viridiplantae; phylum Streptophyta; class Magnoliopsida; order Solanales; family Solanaceae; genus Solanum; species Solanum stenotomum. The sequence goes on along the minus strand of NC_064282.1, from coordinate 82,558,209 downwards.
AACAATACTCTTTCTCTCTCCTAATTTACATGACACTTTTTCCTTCATGAGAATCAAACTATTTAAGTTTCACTATGAAATTTGGCATGAATTTTTTAAGTTTTAAAAAATAAAATATACATTTTTGGAAACGGTGTAAAAATCAATATAAGTCACAATAATTGACAATTCTAAATATTTCAAAAAATAAATAAAAAACTTATGATATTTTTAAATCTCAAAATTCGAAAGATGCTACATTAATTTGGATGGAGGAAGTATCATTTTTCTCTCAATTTCCCCTTGTCTTTCCCGGATTAGTTTCACCTTTTGGTGAAAAGCAACATCCACAATCACTGCGCTTACACTGCTACAATTCTTCTTATTTCAACTCTCTCATTCGTGGCTCCTCTATAATGACCCGGAATATCAATTTTAGATATTTTCATAAAATTACCATTTTACCCCTCCCGATAATTTCCCCTACTCATGTTTGATCAGTTTGCGAAGTTGGTTCTGAAATTTGATTGAAAAGTCGTGATTTTTGAAAGTTTTGAGTTTTGATAGGTTTATAGTTATTAAAATTGGTTTTTCGTAACAACCAGAGTTTCGAGTCTCAGAATGGAATTCCTTCAGTCTCATCAACTGTGGAATGTGGAAGTTGGTTTAGGAGTGTTGTCGTTTTCTGAATTCGGAGTTGTTTCGTGGATTTGAGGCCTTCAGTTGGAAATCTAAGTGAATTTAGACCTTGTGTTGGCTTTGGTCAACATTTGGAGTTCGAATGCTCGAATCAGATTTTTTATAAGAACATTGGATTTGGGGGATTATTTTAGGCCTTGACGAGGTCTTGGTTGAAATTTTGAGGTTTCGAGGGCAGTCTGGTATTTTTTTTTAGTGTTAAGTTAATTATTCCGACTTTCATGCGGTTTGGGTCAAGGAGACCTTAGATCCATGTTTCGATGGCTTCATTGAGTCCTAACGCTGAGTTTACTTGAATTTGCCTTGATTTCGATTCTATTACATACAAGTGGTAAATATCTAGTTTGTGTACTTGGAGTTCCAAATGAATCTCGAGGGTCCATTCAGTGATTTTTGTGCCTTGTGCGAATTACTGTTGTTGAGTTCTGGTGTAGGACACTTTGTTCTTCACGATCACATGGCCTTTTCTCGCAATCGCATGGAGGTGAATGTGTGACCCATCGTAATCGTGTGATGCTTTGTTGCGATTGCGTAAAGTCAGTTTCATGGTCATCGCAATCATGTGAGGCCTAGTCACAATTACGATAGTTCCCGCTGTTCCTAGCCCCGAATTGTGTTCCATTTTGGAACAAAAGTTTGGTTTACTATTTCGAACCTTTTGACAGAGTCATTTTTGGAAATTTCAATGTGTGATCCACAATTCTCGTTTTGACCCCAAAATTGATTCGTCTTTGTTTTTAGTGAATTTAGTATCTAAGTGACAGTATTAACATTGTGATTCTATTTTTGAAAGCATGAAAGCATTTGGAGGTCGTACAGAAAGGAAAAACTCTTGAAACATGATTGAGTTTGAATACATGAAATTATGTTGATTTGAGTGAATTAGGGGCGGGTTCCTAGTTGATCATGTTAACTTTAATTAGAAATCATGTTATAGGCTTATATCAAGATTATTAAGCATTAAGAGCATGCTTGTTAGGTTATGTGGTCATCCTTACCTTATGGTTGTCCTTAATTATTGTTATTATTAAATGTTTGAGCATGTTTGACCTTAGTCTAGTCTTAAACTAGTGCTTTCCATAAATTTGCGAAATTTGAAGCCTTTTAGGCCTTATTTCTAATCTAACGCCGTTTCAGACGGTTTAGCTCTTTGTAGACGGGTGCTGGAGTCTAATAGAATGCGCCTTAGATTAGTCATTGACTTAGTTTTGGCGACCTTTTATCCATCCTTCCTCTTTTTATGGCATCGTGAGTTATGTTTGAGATTTTGGGCTTTGCTTGGCGACTTAGGACTCAGTTGGTACGATCTTAGAGTGTTTTTTTAATTACCTGGGAGTGGACGTCATTCTACAGTAGCCTTATTATGATGGTTTGACATGAGATCCTTCGACAGCCGTTTCTAGTTGCAGATTCAAGGTCTGGTCATGTTGCTCACTATCTTGTACGAAGTTGATTCCTACTAATTGCATATTCAAGGTCTGGTCATGATAATCTATATCCTTTGCAGAGTCGATGCACACTAGCTATGACCTATTGCCCTTTTGCAGACCATTTGTGGTTCGAGGTCTGGGCTCCGCACTCCTTTGCTTTAACTAGGTCTTATTGATTCCTTGGAGTTTATTCACAGTTATAGGTCCGGTCTACACCTTCTCTGGACCAGACTCATCATATATTATTCTTAGCAGGTTTAGCTTTTTTGTGTATCTGTCAGGCTTATGGGGTGCGTTCGGGTTTTACATAACATATGCACAAGTGTAACCTTCTAGGCTTATAGGGTCCAGTTTGGTTTATTTTAGCTCTACTTAGTTATTTTCTATCTTAGTACACTCATGTGTAGTTTTTTTATGTTTTGACCTCTATTTGTGTCTAGATTCTATAATTTCATATTGTTTTTACTTTTCCTTCTCAGTAATTATGTGATGCCTACTAATTACTGTTGTTTTGGTACTCATACTACACTTTGCATCTCTTTCATGATGTAGGTCCGAGCACCAGCTATCATCATTGATTACTCGAGCATGTTGCATCTTGGATCAGAGTCAAGGGTGAGCACTTGACGTCTTGAATTTACCTGTCTCTTTCAATATTTTGGATAGCTAGTCTTTTGCATTTTGAGACAAGCTTTGTATTTTGGGTAAACTTTGGGACTTATACTATTTTGTTTAGACAGCTCTATACTTGTGACTTCTAGGTTCTGGGAGGTATCTCTTATATATATATATTGTATGGCTTGCTTCCGCTGATTTGTTCTATTTATGTTATTAATTTATTGTTCTGCCTTATTTCTACCCTTATATCCACTACTTGTTTTTTTGGGTTACTAGTTAGCTTACCTACTCGTGGATTATACTAGGTATCATCATGACTCAATAAATCGGGTCGTGACACTTATGAATCAGACATTGCTTATGGTTAAACGAATAAAATAGTGATAGCTAAAGATGGTTAAGGGATTAGTTGTGTGAATTATATTGTCTAGGTATAAACTAAATCACGATAGTTAAAAGATATTTAATTTACTAAGTATATCTGAAATATGTTCACTAGGGAAAGTTCAAAGAAAAACTTACTTATTCAGATGCAATTAATCCTTACTTATGACATACAACTTTTTCATCCATACATTTTCATAAATTCATCCTTTTACTTATGGCATACAACTTTTTATGCATACATCTTTATAATATAGACATTTCCCATCCTTTTGGGGGATTGCTGAGTTTTGATTTCTTAGAGATTAAGCTTTAAAGATAAGGTGTAATGTGAATTGAGAAATAGAGGAAAAATAAAATTTTAATAAAGTTCATTTCTCCCTTGTTGGTAATGAAGAGAAGAACTATTGTGTTTACATTTAGAAATGCTGCTTCTACCTCTTGAAGAGTTGAGAAGAGAATGTCCCCTCGTGATGTCATCGACTTTTTGTCGTCGCTCTACTTCGACTTTGGCAAATGATTGATTGATAAATTTTCTGGACGAACTTCATTTTTCATTTTTACTAATTAATTTTAATTCAATCAAAATTGTTGCGATCAAAATTTCGGAAAGAAACTGTTCCTTCCTTTCTGAACAAACACTTCCATCTAATAGACACCAAACCTGTTCTTAAACGTGCTTTCGCATCAAATTTTAGCTTAAATAGTGATATTTGCACTCATTTTTCTCTATTGAATTTTCTGAACTTCTTCAGCATACTTTTTTTAAAAGCAAATTTCGAGTCTTCGTGTGAGTTTTTACTGACTTTGAGTTTGATTAGGAGCTTTAAAAGAAAGGTATTATTTTATATAAATCTTAGTCAACTAATACTTCTATGCTCGTATTAATAATATTGTGTGTAGATTTTTATTCTTTACTAAAAAATCTTGACTAAATGATGTGGAAAAGTTTAGAATGAATCAGTAGTGTAAGGGGCTGCATGAATAAGTCTTTTCTAAAATATCTGAGCATGCTTATTTTTAGGCTCACACAAATCATAGTTTAAATGTTTTCTTCGTATTTTTATATGCAGTTATGTGATATTACTTTTATTTCCTAATTCCTAGTACCTAGATATGAATTATTTTCTCAAATGTTAAATATTACTTTTTTATAATTAATAACAAGTTTATTTGATCTAAATATGACTAGTTAACCGTTTTAACATATCTCATGGGATGCTTAGCTCCTTTTTTTTAGAATAATATAAATCCTAAATTACCTAGAATCATATAAGTTAAGTAGCCTATTAATTGAAGTTAATTTTAGCATTACTTTAATTAATATTTAGGTATCTTAATTCATCACAAAAATAATTTAGATGGTGACTTCTTAAATTAATTAGTTTTATAAATCACCAATATATTGCACTCACCTAATTAAAATGGGCTATAACAATAATAATTTATACAAAAAACTAAAAAAAGTATCAAAAGTATGAAGGACAAGAAGTGTTACCCCGAGTCCACTTGTTCGGGGACAGTTGCTGCAGGAGCTACACGAAATCCATGATATATCACTTCCGGTATCAATCAACATATTGTATTCTCCCGGAGGAGATCCCAATTTTATTTTTGTATAGTACATGCTAAAATTACAGTAGAGCATAAAAAGTTAGTGTAATATGGTGGTCAATAAGCATAAAAAAATACATTCATACTAATTAATAATCATCATATCATTGCCTCTAAGAATAAATATATTGCTTTGAAAACTTGTACCAAGGATCATAATGTTGATAAGAAGCATATAATTTAGAAAGTTTCACTAAGGAAACTCACAAGAATAAGCAGGTGTATTAAAAAAGAGGTGCTAAGGCAAACTGTAAATGATCAAGAAAACTCTCTGAAATATCAGGTCAGTTATAACACAACATGCCTCTTAGTTCAGAGGTGGTGTAATGACCTGATCCCGTCGTTATAGAAAAGCCAACGGGGAAAAATTTTGGGCCAGAAAACTTTGTTGTAGTAACTTGGAATTTCCAAACCTAGTCTAGATTTGGATGAAATCGGAGTCAGTAAGGTCTAGGAAAAATTGGTAACATTTGGGTGATTTAATTATGATTTTGATCACATGAGTAGATAGCTAAGACGTTAAGGAACCCTTACGACTTTACGGAATTGAATTCGGGCTAGTAGAACTCTCGAAATTGATCTGAGCGTGAACGGGTATTTTCTGAGTGTCATGGGATGAAGGTGTGTTGTGAAATGGGAGTTTGAAATTCTTAAATCGACTCATAGGTTCCGTGCAAGCCACTGTGGCAGGATTATTCCCGCCAGGGCGGGGTGAGGACCGTTGTGGCGAGACAGTCGCGATTTAAGTCAGAAATAAACCCCAAAATCCTTTCATTCTGCACTTTTCGACCTTGAGAGCTAAGGGATGACCCCAGGTGTTTTCTTGATGGATTTTCACCATTCTTGAGGCTAAAGGTAAGGTTTTTACTGTCACGCCCCGAGCCTACACCCTGGATGTGGCCGGCACTCGAAGACCATTGATGGCCCCAAGCGAACCCTTGGACTGGCTAACTTAACTCAGCGGAAGACTATATGCTTATTTATAAAGATCAATAGCACACTACTCAACTTAACTAATGAAATAACTTAGAATGTTTAATAGTCAACATTCAACTTTGCCAAAATGGCAACTTGAGTCTTAATATATGAAATGAAAAGTAAATGACTGTTTGACTATCTATGAAGCCTCTAAACAACTAAGATGGATGTCGGGACAGGCCCGCAACATCCTAATGAACTAATACTAAAATTGAAAGCAATGTGAAAGAGTCCTCTGGAATGCAAAGAGGCTCACCAACAGACTCTGAACTGCTCACTGGATCAACGAATGTGCCGGATGCCAATCCTAGTTACATGTGTCTGCATCATAAGACGATGCAGGCCAACTGGCATCAGTACATTGAATGTACGAGTATACGATTTGGAATGCTAAAACAACATAGGCTCGAAAGAGATTATGAAAGAAACGCTTACCTTGGCTCTTCTCAACTCTTGAATACTTAAATAAACTTATTTCATTATAAAGCAGTTTAAAACAAGTGCAATATAAAGAAAAATTGTAGAAAACATGTTGTCAATTCATAATCATAATATCATAAAAAGACAAACCATGCTCCCTCTCAAAGCCTACTTGTGCAATGCATGAATGAAGTCTCATACCCCCATTCACACTAAGCAGAACCCCTTGAGGAACCATGCTACTACTGCTGTGGGAGTTTCTCTAACCAACAACCATCACTTAAAAACTATAGTGATGATACAGCGCTTTACCTCACGCTTCCGAGGCCCATCCTATACATTGTCGTGATATAGGAAGCTAACTCACTAAGTGGATCCACTAGTCTATTGTGAAAAGGATTCATCTAAAAGGTATGAACCTTTTCTACCAATGGTAGCTACATGGTTTATAGAAACGTGAGTTATCTGAACTCAAGCTTGTCCCCATATCGGTGCTCAATACTACTCCCAAAAATATACTTAGTTCTTTATGTTTAAAAACATACTTCTTCTGTGATTTGAGATTAGTGCTCAAAAACTCAGCTCAAAAGCTATCTCGGAAATCTTAGTTTCCCTGCTTGCTTCATTTAGAAAGTTATTTCTCTTTTCTGTAAACTAGCCCGAAGGCTCTTTGAAAATCTCAGTTTCCGCTCTTATTTAAATGTGAAAACATTTTAAATCTCTTTGGGAATACATAGTCCCCATATACTTTTGAAGAAATGAACTTCAATCTTTACTCTTTACTCAACTTGAACTGTAAATCTTAAAACAAAGTTAAAAGCATTTGCAAAAGGCTTCTTGAAAAGACTCGAAGAACTTCCTAAACTTGGCTCTTAACTTTCCTTGAATTTGAATTTATGGATTCAAGGTTATGATTCATGTTTTTGGATGATTTCTAGATGTTTAGAAGTCATTCGGAGTAGTTAGAATCAATGGAAAGTGTTAGTACACTTTAGAAGAACTTAAATAGGCTAGACGACGAAGAGCTGACGAAAAACGACAATTTGGGCGCATCCCGGGAGCGCCGCGCCAGCCCCCAACTTACTGGAGCTCATTTCGGGCATACTGCAGGCGCACCGCGCCAGCCCCTCGGGCGCTACGGGGGCACGTCGCGCCAGCCTCCCTTTAGGCAAAATTATGATGAACTTTTAATCTCGTTTTCTGATCCTAAATCGTTTTAGTCCGATTCTTTTTCTCAAATTCACTTTAGATTCATGTACTCAAATCATATACACAAAATCTAACCCAAACAACTCAAGGAAACAACACTTTAACATCAAAAAATTCCTTAATCCCAACTCATATTCAAGAACGAAATCAATTCAAGAACAATTATCAAGAACATCAAATTCTCAATCTTTTTAGGACAAAAATACGCTGAATTAAACATGCTTGGCACGTGGGTGAACTAACCCAATGCTATGTGATCTCACATACCACTTAGGGATTAAACCCATGGCAAAAATCCGCAACAAGACGCAAGAATCTCGACAAACGCTTGGTCCTCTCCTCTTTTCTCCTCTTTTCTCTTCTTCTTTTGTCTTCTTTTCTCTCAACTAAAACCCTAGGCGTAAACTAGGATTATAAAACTGAACCTAATCAGATTATACCCTTAAAATGTTACTAAAAACGAATTAAATCTGATTGGGTAAGGGAAAGACCAAAATACCCCTCTAAAACCCGGTTTTGACTTTTCTTAACTGGGCAGCCTAACTTCAAAAGGTCATATCTCACTCATCCGAACTCTAAAATTAGCAAACTCAGTGGCATTGGAAAGATAATTCAAAGGTCTTTCCTACGGTGCCAGGTAGAACACCTAAATCATCCTGAGCTAGGAGTTATGATCGTTTGAAGTCAACCAAAAACTCATACTTAGCTTAACTTGAAAAATTTCAGATTTTGCTATTTCCAATTTAATTCTTTTTCGAACTCAAGGTCCTACATCTAGTGAACTTAACACTTAACAAATTTTAGTTCCTCGGTACAATCCTACTTACAATAAGGGATGGTTCAAGTCTTAGCTCAAAAAAATTTTGGGGTGTTACATTTACTCCCCGAATCCATGTTTCGATCCGTAGAATGTAAATTCATTGGTAATTATCGATGGGGGAAGGTTTTGATCTGGGAATTATGGTGGAAAAAGCCCTAATCTGGGTATGGGGATCAAGGGTTTGACTTAGGATTTGAGGTAGGTGATGCTTGTGATTCTATGATTGTGTGATGTATGTTTGTTCTTGCTTCATTATGATACATGTATGTATGCGAATGTTGCATTATTGATCACATTAATTGTAAATGAGGATATATGAATGATGAATGCCATGAATCATGACTTGATTGTATGATTATAAGAATGAACTTTGTGATTGTAGTTGTGGCTTGTTGAATAGATCGGGTATTGCGTTTCGACACACTAACTTGGATCGGTTGCCACATTCCAGCATAAATATGGGATCAATTGCCACATTTCGGCATAAACATTGGATCGGGTACCATGTTCTGGAATGCTAACTGTTTGGGTTTGGGTTCCATGAGAGGACCAATGACTTGATATAACTGTGATATTTGATAAATCGTGAAACTATTCATTGTTAGTAAGTGATGATAATATTATATATGTTCGGTGTATGCATGTTATTGTATTATTGTTTTGACTTATGTATGTTGCACTTAGTGGGATAGTCGCATGATCCTACCAGTACACTATGGTTGTGTACTGATACTGCACTTGCTTTTTCTTTGTTGAGTACGGGGAATCTTCAGGCGGCTATTGACAGACCTCTCTTAGAAGATCAGTTATCGTTCGAATTCAAGGGTGATTCAGTTCTTCCGGGCTGCCATAAGTTCTCTTTCTGTCTACGTCCACATTTTGGAGTTAGACTTTCTAGTTAGTTATTAGTACATCAGTTTGGGGTTGTAACCCTTCTTGTTTAGATTTATGGATCTTGTTAGAGTTTTCGTACGTTTACTTTCAGGTTCTAGGTGTTACTTTCGCATTTGTTTTAGTTGTTAGACTTTTGTTTGGTGTTTATGGGAACTCCCTATTTCTTTTCTTAGCATTGAACTTGCTTCTGTAACTTAAATGCCTTAGTATTTTGGTTTAGTTGTTGGTTTGGGTTGTAGTAGTGGTTCTCCCACCGGAGGGTTAGTGTGGGTTCCAATCACGATGGTCTGAGTCGTGAAAAAGTTGGTATCAGAGCCCTAGGTTCGTTGATGTAATTGTACTAAAATGAGTCTAGTAGAGTCTTGCAGAATAGTACGAAGATGTCCGTACTTTTCTTCGAGAGGCTATAGGACTTCAGGAAAAAATCACTTCTTTCTACTCATTCGTGCTATGACTTGAATCCAATTGGTATCTGGGTGATACAAATTGGTATCTTTCCTCCTTCACTCTATGGTCCGAATTAGAGCAACAAAAGTGGTAACACCATCACTAGTAAGAGAGGATGTGTATAGACTACCGACAGTTGAATAGGGTCACCATTCAGAACAAGTATTCACTGCCTCGGATAAATGACATTTTGACTAGGTGAAGGGTGCATCAGTTTACATTTTTGCTCTTGTACTGGGAGATCGGTAATGGTCATCTATGGAAAAAATTAATTTAGAAATCAGGCTTGCCTGTGAGTTGTAAGTTGAAAACAGTGAATGTGTGTTCCTTGTTGCCTGAATTAACTGTGAATGTGGAAGTTGTATTTGCTTGGATGTGATGATATGATCATATGCACAATAAGTGTGGGTCTGAATTTGGTATGTGCAATATGCTGGCTGAATTGATTGAAACTATGCATGCTGTAATTGTTAAGTATCATGAAACTTGTTGTGAAAAGAAGCTCATGACTATGTTCGATGCAAGGGTCTAGTTAATGTACGAGGTGATTCGTAAAAAAGATATGGACGTGTCTTGCGCTTGAGTATTAACTCTGTGAGTGTTGGGTGTATCCTGGGGATGTGTGGGATATGGTATTGAATTAATGAGAATGAGTTGGATTGTGTATCGTTGGATTTACTCGGCGTAGACGATGATTATCCTAGTTCAGAGGATTATCCTAAATTGCTCAGTAAAACTGAAAACCATTGGGAGATTTAGAAAGGAGAAAAACCCCAGAAAAAATTATTGCTTGGGTATTGTTTCCGTCTGAGTCGTTGGGGCGGTATTTTTCCGCAAGCGCCAGGCAGCCAGAGCGAGAATTCCCCGCCAGAGCGAGACAGGGCGAGACAGAACTTCAGCCCTATCTCCTCTATTTTTCCCAAGTCTCTTTATAGAACCCAAATCGAATTCGAACTAATTCTTGCAATTCAATCAGTGTTCAGCAATCAAGGATAGACTATAAAACCCTGTAGTAAATTGAATGCTGTCAAAAATAGTAGAAAAACTAGCATCCATGTGCTTACAAAAACAAAAGGGGTGTGCGAAATTTTCTAAGTGTGAATTTTGGTTGACTTCGGTTGCCTTTTTGGGGCATGAAGCTTCAAGGGAAGGGGTAATGGTAGATCCCCAAAAGATTGAAGCAGTCAGGAATTTTGTTCGACTTAGTTTTGTGACTGAAATTAAGAGTTTTATGGGGCTCGCTAGCTACTATCGTCGCTTGTGAAGGGATTAAGGTCAGGTTTGTAGATTCAAGTTTATAGGTGACAATATTCAAGAAGTTTTGGTAAGGGACGACTAGAAAATGAACACCATTACTTTGGAAAATACATCTAGTATTATTGTCATAACAAGTGTGGGTTATCCAACGAATGATGAAATTAAGTTATGTCAATTGAGGTTAGAAGCTATACTACGATTTCATGGATTGGTTTTTTATGAAAGAGAGTCAGGATATGACTGCCCTAATAGCAACAATGCTTACCTGGTTAGGTTATTATGTGTGTTACAACTGTGGAGAACCTGCGCATATGAGGAGGAAATCGGCAAAGTTGTAGAGGCCGTGGAAATGGTAATGCAGGTAGAGGAACAGTACAGACAGGCAAGGAGGTTGCCCGTCAAGATGACAAGGCTCAGTTTTATGCCTTTCCAGGAAAGACCGAGGTTGAGGGGTTGATGCAGTGATCACAAGTGCTATTATTGTTTGTGACCGAATGGCTTATGTGTTGTTTGATACGGGTTCTACTTATGTTTATGTATCCGTGCAATTTGACTCAGATTTCGATATGATTTGTGATATACTTGATGCCCCCATCCATGTTTCTACCCTAGCTGAAGAGTCAGTCATAGTCACCCATGTATATCGTGTTGTCTTGTTGTTTTTATGGATTTTCAGATTTGGGTTGATTTGGTTATGTTGGATATGACTGACTTGATATAATCTTAGGCATGACTTGGATGTTCCCTTATTATGTTGTGCTTAATGGTAATGCTAAGTCGGTAACTCTAGAGATCCCGGGTAGGGAAAGGTTAGAGTGGGAAGGAGGTACAAGTCTAAGTCAGCTAAGGTCATATCTTTCGTCCGGGGTAGGAAACTGATAGGGCAAGATTGTTTGGCGTAATTGGCTTATATTTGGGATGTTGAGATTGAGTCCTCTCTATTGAGTCTATTCATGTGGTGTCAAAATTGAGAGAGATTAAAGCTCAAATCCAGGAGCTTCTTAATTAAGGTTTTATCCCTCCTAGTGGTTCTCTGTGGGGTGTTCCTATCTTGTTTGTTAAGAAGAAGGATGGTAGTATGGGGACTGGTGATTTTATCTTAAGCTATAAATGAGTGGATTGATATTGGAATGACAAGCTTATGGATAAAGAAAGTCCCATTGAGTATACTTGGGGGGAAGGCAATTAAATTATTGTAGTAAGGAAGTGCGTATAAAAGTTGGGTTGGTCCTTTGATTTTGATGAGTATACCTGAGCTTGAGGTGTCATATAGATGAAAAGGCTGACTTCGTAGTGATAGTCAAGGTTGACTAAGCATAATGGTAATAAGAGCTCGTGATGGATTGTGATGGGATCCAACTATATGATAAGATTGTTGGTTAAGCAAATTTTGTACGGTAATTACGACTTGCGAGTATCTAAGGTTGTGGTTTTCTAATAATTGGTGAGTAACGTAGTTGCATGGAAAGTTTTAAGAGATGATGGGACACCACTCAAATAGAATTTTAAAGAGCTAGAGTCGTAATGAAGAGAAAAATAGTGGGATGTAGTACAGCCGTGAGAAAGAGGCGCAAGCAAGAATATTTTATTTGATTGCAAAGGCTGATGAGATATATTCAGAGGGGTAGGTAATTAGTTTCATAGACGTGTGATTTCATTCGTTTTGTTGTGGCTATGGTAATAGTGTCACAAGTCGTCAGATTGGTTTTTACAGACACGGTGTATGCATGTTATTGTATTGTTGTTTTGACTTATGTATGTTGCACTTAGTGGGGTAGCCGTGTGATCCTATCGGTACACTGTGGTTGTGTACTGATACTGCACTTGCTCTTTCTTTGTTGAGTAAAGGGCATCTTCAGGCGGCTATTGACAGACTTCGCTTAGAAGATCAGCGATCGTTCAAATTCAAGGGTAAGCCAATTCTTCCGGGCTGCCATGAGTTTTCTTTCTGTCTATGTCCACATTTCAGACTTAGACTTTCTAGTTAGTTATTAGTACATTAGTTTGGGGTTGTAACCCTTCTTGTTTAGATTTATGGATCTTGTTAGAGTTTTGGTACGTTGACTTTCAGGTTTTAGGTGTTACTTCCGATTTGTTTTAGTTGTTAGACTTTTTGTTTGGAGTTTATGGGAACTCCCTATTTCTTTCCTTAGCATTTAACTTGCTTCCGTAACTTAAATGCCTTAGTATTTTGGTTTTGTTGCTGGTTTGGGTTGTAGTAGTGGTTCTCCCACCGGAGGGTTAGTGTGGGCGCCAATCACGATGGTCTGGATCGTGACAGGCGGATCCATGTGTATTTGTGGGGGTCCACCTGCACCTGTCAACTTCGAAAATAATCATGTGTATATATGCATATCTATCTTGAGAAACGCAGAAAGTAAATATAATTAATAGTGTGTTGTGAATCAAGTTGACTTCGTAAGTGCCTATGGGCTATTAGAGACTTTTATTTGGGATCCAAACCTAATAACCATTTTGTTAAAAAAGACTAGGAATTAGAAGAACGGTTATGCAAATTATGTCGAGATCTAAAGGAAACCCTTGAAACCCAAGGGGACTGGACTAGGCATCACATCAGTGATTCGAACCAATATAAAAACATCCTGTGTCAATTTACTTTCAGTACCTTATCTTGTTTTATACTGTCGAACTAACTTGTAGGTGAGTCGACCACTCCTCAAAGGAAGTCGACTGAAAGAAGTTTTTAATTCACACCCCCCTCTTGACTTTCAAAGTGGACCTCTTTACCCTTCATTAATTGTATTGAACCTTATATACCATTGTTTGATTGTGAGTAATGGGTATTGGTAAAGGGTTTCGTATATTCTGTGCTTTGATTAATGATGAATAAGTTCTATTGATGACAATATGGGGTAAAAGAAGAATATGTTTCATTGGCTCATTCTTGATATCGTGCCAAGATTATCTGTGTTGGATTGTTATTGTGAGGATTTTTCTCATCTCATCGAGCATTTGCACATTTTTATAATTGTATTGATGTTATATTACTGTTATGATAATGCCTTGTTGAAATGATGAGAAAAAGGGGAGGGGCCACACACGCCGTGGCCAATTCTATAATAAAGGGTTGGGCCACACGTTCTACGGTAGATTTTGTAATGAGGGATTGGGATGCACGTTCTGTTGTAGGTGCATGGACTAATATGTCTCCCATGGGTCCCATACTGAGGTACAACGGGTGTATATCATTAGGAAAGACATGCATTACTCTTTAAGACATTGCACTACATTGCATTGCACTTCATCTTGTTCCTTGTAATTTGTGGATGATGATATGATATTGTGAATATTAAATTATGAAAGACTTTGGTGATATAAGTATAAGTTAAGGTTCAAACTGTGATGTTCTATACCTGATCTATTGTTATTTAGTGAGGAGTGTTAGATTGGGTTGATTGACTCTATGCAAGTTGTAGTTGTGGAGTTTCAAATGGTGTTGTTGGAGTACTTGTGTTTAGTATTGTTTTGCTTAGAGCTATTTAGGTTTGCTTGCTAAGTATCATAGTTGTTTGGTACTCACTCTCTTGCTTCTACACTTGTGTAGGTTACGAGTCCGGATCATCGTGATTACTTATTCTTCTCTTCTTCCTCCGAGGATTATTGTTGGGGGTTTGTGAGGTTGCTGCTTACCAACTCGGTGGACACCTCTTACTATTTCATTATGTTCTTTTTTTTGTTGAATCTAATGTAATACTTAGTGGCTTGTACATGTGTCACTAGGTTTTGGGGGCATTTTGAGTTATGTTATAATTATCCGTAATGTTCTTGATAAAGTAGTCCTTTATTCTATTTTATTTATGCATTTACTTCTTTTGTTGGGTTTTAGATTGATTTGTCTTGGTGGGATAAGACATGTTCCATCACGGTTGGTTTTGGATCGTGACAAATATTATTAGAGCCTAGGTTCATAGGTCTCACGTGTGTACAAAACAAGTCTAGAAGAGTCTCGAGGATTGGTATAGAAACATTTGTTTCTTATCTTCGAGAGGCTATGAAGACTGTTAGGGAACTTCCATTTGTTAAGTCGTCCTTATCGTACGTGGTTACTTTCTATAGTATTGAGTTGTCGCATGTTTTTTTGGCAAATGGCAAGGATGATTTCTACTATTTGTGGTAGGGGAGGGGAGGCTGCCCCCGAGCCAGTTGTTGAGACCCAACTAGGGGTAGGGTAAAGCCCAAGCTAGGGGAAGAGATCAGCCCTTTAGAATGGCGTTAGTGAGAGACCATGGCAAAGTTGTCTCTCTCAAGCTAAAGATTGATGTTAGAGAGGACCAGGTTCCTCCAAAGTACGTTGATGCACCATTGTTTTAGGACACTTTGTTGAGGGTGTTGGAGGTACTTGAGAGTTTCAGTCAGGGTGGGGGCACAAGCACACCAAAGGGCTCTTAGACTAGAGTGGGGGCTCAAACCCTATATAAGGAACATATTCAAATTAGTTAAGGTCCGATGGGGAAGCCACCAGCGGGTCCTACGATTGAGGTTGATCCTGCTCCAGGAGTTTAGGTTAAGGATCCGCCTTTGATTGTGTTGACAGAGGATGAGCAACGCCGTTATGAGAAGTTCAGAAAGATGGATCCACCTCTATTTTAAGGTGGAACAAGTGGGGATGCGCATGAGCTTTTGAGTACATATAGAGAGTTGTTAGAGAGTGTTGAGTTGGATGAGTCTCTGGGTTTGTTCTGCTATACTCCAGTTATGTAGGCCAACTAGGGAGTGGTGTAGAGTCTATTTGTGATCTTTGCCGACTGGATCTCCGTAGTAACCTGGATGTGTTTCCTAGTTCCTTTTTATGACTGTATCATCCCTTAAAGTGTGAGAGAAGAGAGTTGGTTTGAGGTTTTAGAGTTTGAGGTAGGATAGCCTTACACTTAAAGAGTATGAGACTCATTTTTATCAGTTTGTGAGGCCGAGAGGACCCATAGATTTGTGAGGGGTTGTCCTACTCTATTTGTATGGTTGTGTTCAGGTCATCCCGTGAGAGGACCTCCTATGTGTCCATTGGGGGTGCCACCAAGGAGGCAGAGTTGATGAAGTGACAGGAGTTTGGGGACCCTAAACGGGTCCGCACTTCAGGTAATTTTTTGTAGACAGGGGATCTTTCAAAGGGGGTGGTTCCTTCTAGCGCTCAGGACCCGTTCATGCGGCTATATAGACATATGAGGGTGGTTCATCTTAGTCGGTTTCGCACTCAAGGTTTTTTATATCTATGGCGACCCAGATCATCTCTCATGGTAGCTAATGTCCTATTCAGGTTCAGGGAGGACACCACTACAGTTCTTCAGTCTAGACTAGATCACTGGTGCCTCAGGCTAGAGGCCGAGGTAGAGCTCAGACTTAAAGGGTGGACATACTCCTTGTAGGTGTACAACGGTAATCTAATTTTTCATTTTGCAGGTATAAGAAAATTAATACTCATATTATTTTAGGATGTTCCACAAATAGGCATAAAGAACATTAATATAGACTAATGATAAATTTCAAATCTATGAATTTGAAGTTGTCAAAACAAGAGATTTACTACTCAGTGAAACAACACAAATGCAAATAAACAAAGCAACAAAGCAAAACACCAACAATCAAATAACAAGTGAGATCTGAATACTTGCAACAAATATTGGTTTTTGTTTAATTGTCAGTGTTTGATTCCTTGCAAGGGTTTGTTTTATTTTTATTTTCTTTTCTCTTTTAATGTAAGTAAAATTTAAGTGTGTAATTGTAAAATTATAATCTTAGGTTGAACGGAGATGTGTTTAGATAATAAGGCAACATCCTTGCGGATTATTGATAACCTAATTTTTCATTTTGCAGGTATAAGAAAACTAATATTCACATTGTTTTAGGAGGTTCCACAAACAAACATGTAATGACCCAGATTGGTCATAGTTGGACTTTTTCCATATGTTACCCCTCCCGATGGTTACACCGAGTCATTTTTGGTTGGTTTGTAAAATCGGTTTTGAGTAAAAATTTGTGAAGTGCGGAAATTTTAGAGTTTTGAAATGCAAAAGTTATCAAAAAGTGGTTTTAGTGTCTTTTGGAGTCTCGAGTCTCGAAATGGAATTCTGTCATTTAATTAGTCCTAAAATGTGTAATTTGGTCTAAGAGAGTGTGTCAGTTTCAGATTCGAGCTATTTTCGGGGATTTGAGGTCCTTGATTGGGAATTATTAAGATTTTAGCCTTTGAATTGACTTTGGTCAACATTCAGAGGTTGAATGCTCGGATAAGATTTCTGACAGTTCTGTTGAATTCGAGGGATAATTTTAGGCCTAGTGGAGATCTTGGTTGAATTTTCAGAGGCCATGAGCTTGATTTAGCTTTTTGAGGTATTATGTTTGTTCATTGGTGACTTTCACGAGTTTCAGGTAAAGGAGACCTCTCATCCGTGTTTTGATGGTTTCATTGAATCCGGAACATCAAGTTTAGATAGGTAGCATTTTTGGTTTGTATATACAGGGTTCCGAACAAATCCCAAGGATCCATTCAAAGAATTTATGCCTTGTGTGTATTTACTGGTTTTTGTGTTCTGGTGTCTAATTATTTGGTCGTTGTGATCGTGAGGACCTTTCTCGTGATCGTGTGGTATTCTGTTAGTGTGCATCACGATTGCGTGGAGCTTTGTCATGACTGCGACGGTCAAATTAAATGAGTTGACTGACTTACTCACTGTGATCGTGTGGCTCTTGGTCGCGATCGCGATGAGCACTTGAGACCTAAACAAAATGTTTTTCTAAAATCGGAGTTCCTTCTCATGTTACCCATTTTTTAACCCTAAAAGCTCAAGTGAGGCGATTTCGAAGTGTATATTCATGATTCTTCGATTGGGTAATGAATTTCGACTCCGCTTCATTGTTATTACTTGTTTATGGCATGATGAGTTGAATATAACTTCATTGTTGAAATGGTTTTCACCGTTGGTTCTCAAATCTTTTGGGTAACATAATTGTGTATCAATTTTCAGATTCAAACCTTGTTTTCAAAATCAGGTTTTTGAGTCGATTTGACCCCATTTTCGAATTGATTGACATGAGTGTTGTTGGTTTTGAAATCTCATTGTGAATACTTGTTTGATTATATTGTGTTGTTTTGGATATCGTTCGGAAGGGAAAAGCCCAAGACCTGGAGTTATTTTAGATCGATTAAGGCAATGGAACTTCTAAAGCTTGTTAAAGCTCGTAAAATCTTGAATCCTCCTTGTTGTATGTGTTGGGGAGTAATGGTAATAAGGTGATAGAGTTAATAGCTCAAATTGAATAACCTTAATGATAGAAAGTGGATTAATGAAAAAGGCAATGTCTTGATTGATTTGAATAATGTGAATTGTCTTGAGCATTGATATTGAATTGGTTGTTGATGAAATGCTCAATAGTGTTGTTGTGAATACTTGTGATTGATGAACTTGATTAATTTTTAAAGCTAAATTAAATTAAATTAATTGAGTATAAAAATATAATTTTAATATTTATAAAATACACAGAAAGAACTATAAAGTCATCTCATATTAATATGGTAACAAAATATATGTTGAAATATTGGCTAAAGTTCATGTGATTTAACTCTAAAAAATTAAAACTAGAAATAATTTATATATTTAAAATAAATCACTACCGCACAACATATCACAAAATTTTATGTTTACACTTTCTACGAGATATCCATAACTAAGCATATGAAACATAGACAAAATTTAAATTATACATACAAAGTTCTTATAATAAATAATTAAAAATATAAATATATTTATAACTTTAATTTGGAAGGAAGTTATAATCAATAATTTATAGTATATCTTATTAGGTATGTGCGGTATTTATAATTTAAATTTATCTTTTAATAATTATATTTTAAAATACTTAATTATATATTGAGAAATAAATATTCTTTATTAACTCACTATAGAGAAATTATATCATTTTTAATGCTTGTAAAAAAATAATATATCAATTTAATATACAAATAAAAATTATTTATTTTTCATTTTATATAATTCTATAAATCAGGGGATAATTAAACTTCACATTAATAAGGATTATAATCGAATTTTTTTCTACTTTAAATAGTGCTTAACTTATTCAATACTACACAATTTACTATTAAATAATATTAAATCAAAATTAATTTTAATTATGGTAGTTATTTTTTCATATAATATCAACTCTTTGTATCTTTCAAATAAAAAAGACATAAAAAATGGTATCATTGATTTTTGGTGAGATTAAATATTAATTGTGTGTTAGTTAAAAATGTTAATCTTGGCATTTATGGTAATGTTTCAACACCATATTAGATTGATATTATTGTGTGATAATTTATTTAATCTAAAAGTATACTAAATATTTAACAATAAAATTTATTCTAGTGTCATTGTCATTTTTTTATATTATTATAATTTTTAATTATTGTAAATAAATATTTTTTAAAATATTTCTCGAGGACTCCAAATTTTAAAACAATCCTTAGATTTCAAAAAAAAAAAGGGTTCCATTATATTTAAAAAAATCAAGTATGCACAGTTCCAAGCAACCCCCCTCAAAATATCTTAAAGCAAATTCACAAAAATAAATCCCCAAGTAATTCTTCAAGTAAGAAAATTCCCAAGTAAATCACTAAAAAATAAATCCCCAACAAAATTTGTAGAACATGAATCTCTAGATAATACAACATATAAAATTTTCTAGATAATTTCCCAAGTAATTATTCCTAGCTAAATCTGCAAATAAGTTTATCTACAAATTTTCTTGCAAAAGAATAAAAAAAAAAAAACCTTATTTCATTACTTGCGAATTTACCTATGAAAACGATACTTGCAAATAATTTGCCCTGAGTAATTCTACGGGTAATAATTTTGTAAAAATGGAGCCAAATTTACTTATCAATTTTTCTGGGAAAATTTTTCCGCATATAAAACAATCTAGAATTTAGGAATTTCATATTTCCGCATGAAAATTCGTGAGAAATTTCTCCGGAAATAATCCCCAAATAAAATTCTCAAGTAATTTACAATTTTCCAATAGTAAAAATACCCTTCACCTTTGTTGTTTGTTCAAAAAAAAACCGTCTCATCTTTTGGTCTTAAAAGACCCTCAACCCATTTTTTACTGAATTGAATTCTTTTAGTAATTAGTGAAAATTTTTATTTGTTCTACAATTTTTTATTTATTCAAGTTCTTAAGATTAGTCCATCTCAAAATATTTAAAATATTTAAGTCTAACGTGAAATAAAATAAATAATTTCTGAATACTTGTCTTTTAACATACAATAATGCCAAATGACAAGTGAGATCTAAATACTTGCAACAAACATTGATATTTCTTTAATTGTCAGTTTTTGACTCCTTGCAACATTTTGTTTTATTTTTCTTTTCTCTTTTAATTTAAGTACTATTTAAGTGTGTGATTGTTAAATTAAAATCTTAGGATGAATGGAGAATGTGTTTAGATAAGGCAACATCCTTGCTGATTAATTGCTAACCTAATTTTTCATTTTTAAGAAAATTAATATTCACATTGTTTTAAGAGATTCTACAAACAGGTAAAAACAATATCAATATGGATAAAAAGTAAAATTTCAAATCTATGAATTTGAAATTGTAAGAAGAGATTAACTACTCAGTGAAATAACACAAATATAAAAAATCAAAGCAACATAGCAAAACATCAATAAACAACAAGTGAGATATGAATACTTGCAACGATTATTGATTTTTCTTGAATTGTAATTTTTTGATTCCTTGCAATAGTTTGTTTTTTTGCTCTCTTTTAATTAAAGTAAAATTTAAGCATGTGTTGGTAAAGTTAAAGCAAGTGGAGAGGCATATCTATGTACCTATATAAGCAATTATTCATTAATATTTATATTCAATTTCTTGTTTAGTTATTGTTGCCATGGGTTTGTTGTCGTTGTAAGTTTTTGATTCCTTGCAATAGTTTTTTTTTTTTGCTCTCTTTTAACTAAAGTAAAATTTTAGTATGTGTTGGTAAAGTTAAAGCAAGTGGAGAGGCATATTTATGTACCTATATAAGCAAATATGTATACTTAATTTCTTGTTTAGTAAACTAAAGCCCACTCACTATGCATGCTAGATATATATATATGTGTGTGTCTTTTTTGTTAATTCATTTCATTATACTACACTTTTAATATGTTTCATATAATTTATATATTTACTTCATGAAACACATAATTAAATAAATAATTAGAAGTTGATGCTAGTACGTAAAAATGTATATACCCGACGAGTCTGGGATCGAAGGAACCAATAAGGGGGAATTTGATAGCTCCAGCAGTAGTGGAACTGCGCAAAATCCTAGCATGCCTTGCTCGGTCTCTAGCCTCCAACTCATGCACTGTAGTAGTACGATTCATCGGAACTAGTTTTTCTAGATGGAGAACACCTGAAGCATCTGAAAGCAAATTTCCAAACGAATTAAGATTGGAACTGTAATTACAACCATTGTAAGCATAAATACAACTACAACGACTAAATAATTATAGCAGAGAGGGAAAAAATTAATGAAGTTATCGCTCATTGTTTGTGATTTAGATTTTTGAGCAGAAATAAATGCAGGTGAGCACCAAATTATAAAGAGGAGGAGGAGGAGGCATAAAATGTATAAACTCTTCATCGTTAAGTTCTCTGGTTTGTCACTGAAAGGAATAAACGAAGGAGGAGAAGATGAAATGCGGAGATTATAGAAAGAGTTCTATCCTAAAGGAGAAGGAGGAGTCATTTAATTATATAAGTCTCAATAAGTATTTATGGAAAAATCCATTTTTTTTTTAATTACTTTCAACTTTAACACATATGCTAAATTTTGAAAAGAAATTTTTATGTGAAAATGACTTACCAGCTAATCCTTTTTAAGTCTATTCACATGCATGCTTATATGAGTATTATCATATTGGATTAAAATTTATAATGCCAAAATTACAAGACTAAAAACATATTGGAAGACTAATTATATTAAAGGCGTAATACATAAATGTGTCTTTGACTTACGTTGTCATCTACGCCCTTCGAATTTGGGCATGCACAAGCACTACAAAAAAATTCTCAATTTGTAGCAATTTATTTGTGAAAGTTTTAAAAATCGCCGCTATTAATTTATTTTGTGACGTTTATTCTAACCCTTACTAAATAAATTTTCTTGTGACGATTTCATTGAAGAGGTTTGAAAAGTGCCGTAATTTTATAGTTTTCGTGGAAATTATTAACCCCCGTAATTATAAATTTGTTAATTTTAGTAATAATATCTTTTTTATATATCATTTATTTTTTATATATCACAAATACTCATATTTTATAATTTATAACAAATAGAAATGAAATTTAACTCTATATATATACACACAAAATACACATCGTTCTCTTTCTTCATTTTAATAGGATGGTAAATTTATGACCCTATACGTTTCTATCTATTTTTATTATATATATTAAGTTACTATCAAAATATTTTTTGTCTACTTTGTCTATTCAACTTTTTTTAGTGTTTTATTTTATATATTACTACTTTATTTTAATTCCTAACAATTAAGTTTATTTTGAAAATTTAATCTAAATATGTAATTAACGGAAATATTTTTAACCTAAGTCCAATAAAAATCCTAATAAAAGGCATATATTTTCCCCCCAAAATTAAAAATTGCTAAGCACTAAATAATTCCCCCAAACAAATTTAAAACAAAATCAAATACAAACTCCCCCTTTCCTACCACAAAATAAGCTCCTAAATCTCCCTCCCACTTCCCCACTTTCACTATTCTACGACAATGACTCAACCATGATATCTCCCTTCTTGTTTGCTTTTTTACTTATTTTATTCTTTTCTTCAATTTGAATATTTTTTGTTTGTGTGATTTTTTAATTGTCTTTTTCTTTGTAGGTTTTTTTAAAAGTGGAATTCTCAAAGCAATAAGTTGTATAAAACATGTGTATTGGTTCGTAATATTTTTGCGAATATAAAAGTAATTCTCTGTTACAAGAACTTTAGAATTCATCCAAGAATTTGAGATTTATGTATATTTTTTAAATTTTATTTGTAATATATATATATATATGTATATATATTGTAAGTTGTTATGCATAATGTTGCCATACTTTCATACATTTTAGGATATATTATTTAGTTTCCATCACATCATGAAGATAATTATATTTGGCCTTTAATTGATAGTAGATAAGCCTCAATTTTATTTATATTTAGATAAGAACTATTACTAGTGTTCTATAAAATTGTGTATGATTCTTATTGACACCTATTAAGTTTGTTTTGCTCATCTGAGAATTGAGTTTCAATTCGTGTTTTTTTTCTTTCTATTACTATATGTTTATTTCCTATCAAAATAAAGTAACCTTAGACAATAATATTTTGTAGATTATTGCTCTATCGAATATTATTGCCTTTATCCTTGGAATATTTTAATATCTATATAATCTTGGATGCGTTAAAGAAGGAGAAAATACAACTATTGCATACTACAAACTTAAATGGGTAACAAGGTAGGGTTGAAAGAAACCACACCATTTTACTCTTTTTTTTGAATGAGAGTTTAAAGACATTTACATTGTCTTTGAATTGATGAGTATGACTTTATAATAGGTTATTATTGACATCCTTATCCTTTGAGAGGGTACGTCGCGGTGACTCACTAAAAAAATTAAAAAGAATAAAAGAATTTTAGAAAAGCTTTAAAGGGGTTAAAGGGAGTCGCCACCTAATTTTTGGAAAACTAGATAACCAATTCATAAATAAACTTAAAAGAAAGTCTACGAAACCAATTGATTCTAGGTAAAGGGTTCAAGTTATTCCGAAGGGAAGGGGTTACGCATCCTTCGAAATCCACAATTGTGGTTTCCGATTGAGTTCCTTTTTTCAAAGTGAGGAGGAGATAAAAACAAATATACAAGTATAATAAACATGTGACATACACAAGTAATAAAATGAAACAATCATATAAGAAACGGCCTAAAGTTTGCCTATTGTCAATAATATACAATAATGAACCAAAATATTGTTCGAACTTCATTCGGATAGCTTCAATGGAAAGGAACTCCGGGTACCTGTAAAATCACTTAGTAAAAGTGTTAGTAATAAATAAATATGAATAAAAATAAATAAATGAAATAATAACTTAAAAATAAAAACTCGTCTTATTAACATGGGAGACTTTGGAAATCGACGGTAATTTCTTCATCGGCCAATTTTAACAAACAAATATATGAACGTAAACTAAATTTTCATCTTTTAACATTGGGGAGGCCTCCAAAACCGATGGAGAGATTTTCTCATTGGTCAATTTTAATGTATACTTCAAACACTAAATCATAAGAACCGTATTAAAAACAATCTAAGAATTGTGTGAAGCAACTAGCAAACAGTAATCAAGGTTGATACAACGACAAAATGAAAAATAAAGGTAACAGCGCCATTAAATTACGAGGCAACAAAATGATTCAAGGTCAATTACGAGGCAACAAAATGATTGATATCAAATGCTTAGGTTCCTAATGGCTATAAATTGAAATTATGTGGATCTAGAAACAACTTGAAAGTTATGACCTTTATCCCAAAATCAGCATACAACGGCAACAATTACATTTCTTGTGAAACATGATTAGAACTTCATAGCCATTATCACATGGAAAGTATGTAATACAACGCGTAGTAACTAGTAAATCGGAGTTCATTCTTAATGCAATGGAATCTCTAATTGAATTTCCAATTCGTATTATACCAACTTCATAGGCTCTTTATCACAGGGAAAGTAAGTAAACAGCATAGTAACTGGTAAATTGGAGTTCATTCTATATGCAATGGAATCGCCAATCGTATTTTACCAGTATAAACCCGTGAAAGAGAACAGTTAGTTATGTATAAATCGAGAGAGATGGCGGTAGATAGAAAAGGGAACTTACGAGTGGATTTCACCCGGAGAAGGACATCGGAAGGAGGAGGCCCGTGGCCGACAGAAACTGCCGGTCAACTTTGCCGACGTGAAGAAACTCCGGCGGGAAAAAATTGGGAAATAAAATTCTGATGGCTACCTTTTATTAAAAAAACACCGTTTTGTGAATGTTCATGAACAAAAACAACATAGAGTAAAGTATAATCAACCTAATTATTTTTTCTTTGTTGATGATTTTAATTTGACACAGATTTAAAAAAAAAAATAGTACACAGACCTTAGTTTCACCTTGTGAAAATAAAATTATTTTCGAAGTGAAGCAAATCAAAATAGTAATAGAAACGGGAAAACGGATAGTAAAGAAAAATATGATAACTAAAGAAAAATCAATATCGAGCATATATGCATGGAATCGTCACATCAACAACAAAGTGCGATCACCTAAATATAGTAAACAACATATAATAACAAATACTAAAAGTCAAAAGCTATGTAAATATGTTAATAATACGACAGACATGATGCTTTAGACTATCACCAAGTCATAGACTACATGAATAGATTAATATTAAGACAACGTCCGACTATATACTAACATTTTATCTTTATTTGCGATTTTTATACCCTCCTATCTAAAATCATATTTGATAAACTTGATTTTAATTATCACATTTAGAATTTGTACGCCATAAAGATTTTTAAGACTCCCACTACTAGGGGTGTGCACTATTTGGATTAAATCGAAAAACCAAACCAAATCAAATCAAATTCTAATTTGGATTGGTTTTTTTGGATTTTTGGTTTGGTTTTGGATTTATAATTTACTCTATTTGGTTTTGGATTTAGAAAAATGAAAACCGAAAAAACCGAATTATATTATATATATATACATAGAATTAAGTTGGAGTTAACCATTTTTTCCCTTTTTTTTGTTATTTTCATTATGATTTAGTTTATTTTTTATGTTTGGACATCTATAATTGATATACTTTTAAGTATTGTGTTTTACGTTTTACTTGTGATTTATATTAAAAAGTATATTTAAGAAATTCAATATTATATTTTTATTTTATTTTTCAAATTGCAAATATAACTTTGTTATGTTTCTAATTATTGACATAACCGATTAACCGAACCGAAAAAAACCAAACCAAACCAAATTTATTTTGGTTCGGATTGAGTTACACTTCTTCAAAACCAAAACTGAAAAATTCAAACCGAATAGTATAAAACCAAACCAAAAAACCGAATGCACACCGCTACCCACTACTGACCAAAAAGAAGCAACCAAACTTGAATTAGGACCAAAAAGAAGCAACCAAACAAAATGATTCAAGGTAGAAAAATTGATGGGGGTGGCCTGGTTGGGGGGGGGGGGGGGGGGGGACGGGGGGGGGGCGGAACAAATTAAAAAAATTAAATTTGAAATATTTTTCAAAAGTAATTTTTTTTGGGCGGGTCGGGGGTAGGGTTAGTAGGGGTTGGATGAGGTAAGAAAAATCTTAAAATTTGAAACATTTGAGGGGGGTGGTTTGGCTGTAGGGATAAAATATATTTGAAATTTAAAAAATAAGAAAATTTAAAATTTTTAATTTTTTTTTGAATGGGGAGGGTTGGGTACGGGGCATGGGTAGGGTAAGAAAAAAAATTAAACGATAAAGTAGAGTTTTGGAAAATGTTTTCCTCCATTTTAGAAGGGAAGTCAAGTTCCTAAATTTGAGGAAAATGAGTTGATTTGGAAAACATTTTCTAAACATTTTAAGCCAACCAAATATGGGAAAAATGAAAAATATTTCCTAGAAAATGTTTTCCTAAAGGAGATTCTCCCAAAGTGGAAAAAAGAAAATCCAAAATGGGACTTTCACTCAAACTGGAATGGACATTTATGGGTCGTTTGATAGAGTGTATTAGGAAAAATAATGCATATATTAGTCTTGTGTATTACTAATATCTTGTTTGGTACTCTTTCGTAATCTATGTATAACTAATGCAAATCTATTGTATATTAAGGTGAATATTACTAATACCATGAATTTCTAGGTATTAGCAATGCAATGGTTTTAAAGCATGCATTAGCATGATTAAAGACCCAATTTCTCCTCAAAACCTCTTATTATATCTTTTCCAACATTATAGTGGAGGGTATCTTTGTAAATAATTTTTTTATGCAATGCATGCTATTTTTAATACATTAAATCAAACGATGCATAAAAATAATTTATGTATAATTAATGCAAGCATAACTATTACATGCAATACTAATGTAAGCATTCTTAATACACTCTATTTAACATTATTCTTATACGCTCTACCAAACACATAGACAATAGATGAGGATTTAACAACAATTAAGTGATCATGAATTGGAATTGGCTAATATCCTATTATTTGTTAACAGTTTTTCTCTTGTAATAAAGAAACGTCAACAGTGGCGGACCCAGGTTTTTCGTTCAAGGGGTTCGAAAAATAAAAGTATAAACCTGTATATATAAGCCAACAAAACAAAATTTCAAGAAAGTAGTAGTATTTAGTTTTAGTGGCGGACCCTTGAATTTTTTTGGGTTTAAAATCACACTTTTAGCATGTTTTATAAAATAAAAAAACTAAAAAAAACGTGAAAACAGAACTGAAAAAGAAAAAAATAAAACGCTAATGCAGGGATTCGATCCCTCAACATGAGACTTAATTTCAGGGAAAATACCACTGGGCTATCTCTTTCTCCTTGTCATTGAGGGGGTTCAAAATATATATATCCAAAATAAATACAGAAAATTACCTTATATATACAGTGTAATTTTTTGCCGACAGGGTTCGGGTGAACCCCCTGGAACCAACGTGGGTCCGCTCCTTAACGTCAATGTCTCAAGGTGGAATCGTACTCATTAACTAGCACTACAACAAAAAGGGTTATTAAAGACCAAAATATTGTGACAAGTTATAAATATGGTCCCTAAAGTATACCTATAAGGATGATATTATTTACTAGTCCCTAATTGACTATATTATTTTCTAAAAACAAAATAACTCGTCCCTAAGTAAAAACTTTCAGCGGGAAATTAGAAGGGAAGAGCGGGAACAAGAAGTGAAATACTAAAAGGCACAAAAATAATTTCTCTCTCTATAGTAATAACCTAAAACCCCCAAATCCATTTATAAAGGTTCAGATATTTCTGTCTCTCTCTAGCTAGCAATCTGCCAAAATCACTAAAGTCTCTTTCATTTTTTTTTTCTCTTGCTCTATCAACACGCACAGAAATCTACGAAATCTTGAAGCTTGAATGCATTATTGACAACAAAATCTCCTAAATCATTAAGTTTGAAGGCATTATTGGGAGCAAAACAATTCATCTACCACTTGTATCTACATCTAAGGTAATTTTATTCCTCCTAATTCATATCCCCCTTCTTCTTTTTCTATAAAATCTTTCATTTTTCTTTCTTGATAATTGAATACTATGTGATTGAGCTCTTATAGATACTCATTGTTATTGTGTTAGGACGAAAAATGCTAGTTTTGTAGGCAAGGTTGGGGTTTAGGTTCAAAGATGAGATATTTGAGAGTCTATTTAATGATTTTCTCTGTTAGGATTTCATAATTTTTGCTGCCACGAAATTTTGGTAAGGCTGGCATAGCAATTTTTTTCTATCAGCTGATTAATTAGTTGAATATTTTTTCCATTAGTATCTTTAATTTCAGTTCCCAGTTTATATGCTTTGATTTTGAATGATTCTTTTTATTGTATTACCATTGTATTCAATTTTAAAGTATAATCTGACAGTAAAAAGATTAGACGAGAAAGAAACAAAATTGTTAACTTGTGTCTATGAGTAGCTTGAATGACACATAAGTTCTCTAAACTTATGTCGAGCAAATTAGATACTACACAGCTTATGTCGAGAAGAGAGATCTCTCACTTGAAGGACTAACAACTCTTCTTCCTCTGTACGCATTACCAAATCCTCCTTGTCCTAGTTTTCTTCTGAAGCGACCGGTGATTCTTTTGATGTCTATATAATTGGATCTGTTTGGAGCATATGATCCATAGTTCTTTAAGAATTCTTCAACTTTTTGGTGATCCTCAGCATTAGATTCCCAAAACCTGATGTATTTGTACCACAACTTTTTTTCTCTGAAGCAAAAGAGTAGTAAAACCAACAGTCCAACAGTAGACAAACTTGCACCTGTGGGAAAAAATGAAATCATGACCCATCAGAGATGGAAAAAAATATTTAATGATTACGAATCAAAAGATATATTTTTTGCTAATGATAATTCCAATAGAGGTTGGTGTGTAGCGAGAAAGGTACAACCTCGTGATTCCTATGAAATTGTGCAACAAAAGAACAACGAATTTGAAAATTTAGAAAATTCTTCACAAAATAAACGAAAAAGAATGACTGAGGTGAAGTATCTCCTTAAGCTTTAGCATATTCATTATTATACATTTTGATATATGATTTTTGTAAGTACATTATTTTTATAGTGTCTTAATTTTTTTTTGGCAAGTATATGATTTTTAGAATGTTTTTTCATTTTTGTTTGTTAACACATCGTCTTTATTTTTTGGTAGGTTTGATATGAAACCATCAAAGGATGAAAATGAGGTGGCATCTAGGGTGAAAGCTACTACCAAATATGCATATGTGGCACCGGGTGTTGTAGGGAAGGGACGAGGAAGAGGGCTTAAATCTATGTTGTCTCTAGGGGTGTCAAGAACTGATATTCCATTTTCTCCATCTACTGATCATGTTATGCAGTACAATCAATTTACTGAAACGAGTATGATTTTTTTTTTATTTGTGTTATTAATTTGTACGAGGAATTTTAATACTAATTTTTTATTGTCACTTTTCTTATACTAGGTGTGGTTGCAAAGGGACGACGAAAAGGTCTTAGATCTATGTCTAATGCTCGAGGAGTGCGAACAATGAACAAAAACTACTTGAGTGTTGAGAAAGGAGATATTCCATCTTTTTCATCTACTGAAGAACTTATGCAATACATCAAAACAAATTCATCAAGTATGATTCTACAATTTATTATGTTTTAGAATTGAATTTAATTAATTGCTAATGTTTATTTGATATGATTTCTTGCACTAGGTGCTCAAGGAAAGTCTCAAGGGCTTAAATCTGTGTGCTCAATTGAAGATTCTGAAAATGAGGAGCGATCTTTCAATCAAAATGCTCGTTATGTTAGTCAAAGTATGCCAAGACCTTCTGCTTCTCAAGGATGGCGAACAATGAATAAAAAGTTTTTGGCTTTTGAGAAAGAGCATAAGCAAGCTGATGTTCCAATTTCTCTTTCTACTGATGATGTTATGGAGTCCACCCCAACATTTGAAACAAGTATGATTTCTTAGCAAGTACTTTTATTGATACAATTCCTTGCATTAGGTTTTTCTCAAGGATTGAGAACAATGAATAAAAAGTTTTTGGCTTTTGAAAAAGAGCATATGCAAACTGATGTTGCATTTTCTTTTTCTACTGATAATGTTATGGAGTCCACCCCAACATTTGAAACAAGTATGATTTCTTACATTTTTTTCTTTTTTAGAATTGAATTTAATTTAATTCAAGTAATTTTACTAATATAATTTCTTGCATTAGGTTTCTCTCAAGGATGGAGAACAACAGATAAAATTGTTTTGGCTCATGAGAAAGAGAGTTTGCATTCTGATATTCCAATTTCTCCTATTGAACAAGTTAAACAGTTTGCCCAAACAGCTGAAACAAGTATGCTTTCATTTCTGATATCTATTTAATCACAAGTTTATCATATGTACAATATTTTCTACCATTTATAAATTATGTAAATGTAGGTTCATGTGCTACTGGAATGGATAAAAAGGTTCGAGGAAGTAACAAGTGCAAAGAAGTTGCATCGCTTGATATTGGACAAAAGCTAAAAGTGACATTTTACAATAATCGAACAGTTGGGAAGAATAGTAATCTATTTTTGAGGCACTTGGGAAAAATAGTTTGTGATCGTAATATATGTCCGTTGGGAGTATCATCATGGAAACACATTAAGGAGGAAAAGCTAAATCACATGTGGGCTGTTGTTAAGGTAATTTGATTAAATATTTCAATTTCTTCTTGGGCTACTCTCTTCTTAATACAATTCTTGATGCTTAATTAGTGTGCTCCTTCCTGTTTCAATTTTAAATTGTTTCTCCCATATCATTTTACATACTAGGACTGTGACTAATCTGAGCTTTGTTAGAGCTAAGGAATTGATGGTTAGCTTAAGCAAAATACAAGTTGTTCCTGTGATTATAGCTGATGTGAACCTATGTTTGATACGTTATAGGATAAATTTGATAGTGATGACATGAATAGTCATCGAGATCATGTTTTGGGGTGGATGAAAGAGTTATGGAATAAATGGAGAGGTCAATTGCATGCAAACTATGTGAAGGGTAAGCCTATACAAGAGGCTCTTAAGAATATACCTAAGGGGGTAGAAAAGAAGCAATGGGAGTGGTTGGTAAAAGAACATTTTACTTCAAAAGATTTTCAGGTTTGACATATTACCTAATTATGTAATTTTGTTTCATACTATGATCTCATTTTGATAATTTATTTATAACATTTGAATTTAATGTTGTTACTCAAATATAGGTGAGAAGCAATAGAAATGCAGTAAATATAGAGCTAAGCTGAAGATGCTTTATCATATTGGAAGCAAGCCAATTAGAGAGATTATTTATCAAAAGGTGTTATCATCAAATCTTTTTCTATTTTAATGTTGATGAACCGTTCTTTGACATGTTTACTTTTAAGTAAAGGGCAGAAAAGATGGCAATCCACCAGATTTGGCAACTATCTTTTACGAGACTCGCAAGAAGAATAACACACTTGTTGATTCTGAAACAATCGAGAAGCATGTGCGTTTGGTTAATTGAACATTTTCTTAACATTTAGTTATTTGTACATGTTCTTAACATCTAGTTATTATGGGATTTGAAAAAAAATCTTCTTTATACACTTTGTAGGCTCAAATTCAAGAATTGGTGGAGTCTGAACCATCACTTTCTAGCATAGAAATTGTTGAGAAATGCTTTGGACCTCAAAGTCGTAGTCATGTATTTGGCTTTGGAGGTGGAGTAAAAGCAAGAGATTTGAAAGGTGGGGCTTCCTCAAAACCTGAATTGTTGGCTGAGCTACGTTCAACTCAAAAAGAAAATCAGTCTTTGAAGGATTGCATATCTAACTTTCAAAATGAGATGAAAGAATTAAAGCAATTGAAAGAATTTTTTTTAGCGCAACACCCTAATTTCCAGCCTCCAATTCAAGAGAATGACTATTCGGATACTTGATGATACCATGTGAGCAAATACTTACCTAAAACATCATTTTATTGTGCTGGTTCTGCGTAGCAAAGCTATTAGTTGTTGGTTGTTCTATCGTAAAATATATTTGTGTGTTTGATATATATTATAAAAGTAGTTGAATGATTATGCGTGCTGTAATAGTTTCCTGTAAAATTAAAGTGGTTTACATACTGCATACTATGATTTCGATCTTACATCTTAAGGTTTTTGTTGGGTCGTTCAAAGTGGCTTTGAGTAAGGTGTGAGTACATTGTCCTAGTTGTATCTGTGAGAGTGAAAATGTAATCGTATACAGTACATATAGTGGTTCATGTTTTCTTGTATACCTTTAGACTTCCCCTGTTGTTTAGAACATGTACAATGTAACTCTATATTTTTTTCAGCACACTAACTCCTGATGAAATTTTGCAGAGAAAAAGGGACTTTTGACTATTTAAGGATTTTCAAGTGAGGACAAGAAACTCATTTAGAACATGTAAGATTCTTCTATTCCAGCTCTTCTCTACTCCTGTGATAAAAATTTAATGCTCTGCCATGTAGTTATAAAATCGAAAAGGCTTCGGACCCTTTCCATCATGTTCCTCCATTTTTACTAAGTGGACAGTGATCTGAAAAGTGGGGTTCCAGGATTAGTCCCTCTATGTTTGGCCATTGTTGAACTCACTCAGCATTAACAATCTGTCACTTAGAATCTGTCACTTGGTGCTGCAGCATTTTTGAATCTGTCACTTGGTGCTGCAGCATTTTAGAAGCTGTCACTTTGAGCTGCAGCATTTTAGAAGCTGTCACTTTGAGCTGAAGTATTTAGCATTTTAGAATCAGTCACTTGGTGCTGCAACATTGTTGATCACTGGTTCTAAGTCACCCCATAAGGCCCTCTTGTAGTTCAATTTTCTGTAACCCATACACTGCTCCAAAGTAAAATCCAGTATTCGATTTTATTCTAGTACAATATCCAAAGATAAATTGTTGGTACACAACATCAACTCTAAAGTCGATGATAGAGTAGTCCCGTAATACCCAAATCCTTCCCCTCCGATCAATATTGTAGTTCGCAGCCCATCTCCATTTATCCCCAAGGTTCTTTATGATTTTTGGTGCTCTCTCTTCTTTGACTTTGTTTTCTAGTATAGCTAATAGAATAAAATTATTTTCTCTACAAAATGCCTTCATCTCCTTATGCTTATACACTTGATTAGTGCCTCTTACATTACATGTTATGATGCTCATTAAAATTGAGTTTTGTGTTGCGCTACTCCTCCTCCACATCGTTTGCCATGTACCCCAATCTCCTGTATTATTTTCCTACGAGTAACCTGTGTAACAACTTGTGTAAATGTGTGAATGAATTAGATGTCTCCAGTCCCCTATCCATGTTCATACCCACACTCATCGAATAGTCCCTATCCTTTGATAAAGTGTTACATTTTTAGTCGTACTTATAAACAAGCAGAATGTCCTATGTTCCACTGTTGATAAGAACTCTACTGAAATAACAGTAACATGTAAAACTAACTAATGGCAACTCTCAAGTACTCTTTAATCTTTCCACAAGTACTCTTTAATCTGTTCTTCCTTTCCTTCATTTGTTTCTTAGACTTCTCAACCTTAGTGTCAAGCCCATTCCTGATGAGCCTATACTTTGGCTCATACTTCTTGGCATTCTCAACAGAATCATAAATCAAACCAAATCCTGTTGATTTCCCACCTCCAAAATGTGTACGTAACTTGGAAACAAAAATAGCATTTGTGTCCTTTCTGTTTATTTTTATATATAGGTTTTCTAAATGAAAGTTTAAATTCTTTTACAGATTTTGGATGCTGAAAATTTGCAGAAACTCGATGTTAAACAACATGTAGATTGATCATTTTTTGTTGGGAAGGTGAAGGCAACTTTGGATTATATATAGTTTAAGGATAGTATATAATTTTTTTGCTAAGGATTCATGATCACAATATTGTTACTAGCTTAGTGAGATGACTTATATTCACCTTATTTTGTAATTACATTATATATTATATATGAAAGTGACAACTTTATATTATTGATCATATTTTCTAGGTGCAAATTATATGTGATCTAAGGACTAGATTGTTAGTCCTTATTCCTTTGGGTAGGAAATTTTAAATGGTTGTGAAATGATTTATGGACCACCTTCAAAATGGTCCCGAAATGATTTAGGGACCAGCTTAAAAGTTTTCGTAAATTGGACGAGCTACAAACTGGTCGCAGACTCATTTACGGACCAGTTTCAAACTGGTCGAAAATTGATTTATAGACCAGCTTCAAGCTGGTCACAAACTGATTTACAGACCAGCTTAGAAGTCGTCCTAAAATAATTATGGACCAGTTAGAAACTAGTCGCAAAATGATTTAACGACTACAATTTCAATTTCAATAAGTGTGAATAGGTACCAGATATATGGTCCCTAAAAGTATTTTAAGGACCAGTGATATACTAGTCGCGAAAAAGAATCAGCGACCATCCCGATAATCTCGTCTCTAAAGGTCCTTAGCGACTAGGCCTATAAGGACAAGTGTAACTAGTTGCTATTTCCCTTTTTGGGACCAGGTTCGTACTTATAGCGACCAGTTTTCCCTTCGCTATTGGGCAGTTTTCTTGTAGTGTAGCTATTGAGTGACTATCAAATATCCCTTTAAAAAAATAGTGAATTGTTACTTCATATTGTAGACAATAAAATTCGCGTCCAGATAATAATAATCAAGAACGGAAAATTATGCAACAATCGTTTTATTGATTTAAAGTGCGAGTCTTACAATTTTCATGATTCCTCTGAATTCACATTTTCGGATATAATTCAAGGGCTCTTTAGCTTGATCTTGAATTTGTCTTGAACTTGAACTTGAACTTGAACTTGATCTTGAACTTGAATGTTATCTTGATCTTGAACTTTATTTTGATCTTGGATTCAAGGGCTTTGGAGTTTGTTCTTGAATCTTCGATGAACTTGAACTTGAACTTTATCTTGATCTTGACTTCTAGTTGAATTCAAGGGCTTCGAGCTTGATCTTGAATCCGGTGGTCTTAATCTTGATCGTTCTTGAACTTGAATGCTTGAATTCTTGAATTCTTGAACTTGTAGCGTGTAGAGAAATCTGCAGCTTTTGATCTACGAGTTTTCTCTAGCTTCTTTTTAGAATTCTTGGTTTCTTTTCTGAATTATGAGGGCCCTATTTATAGGTTTAAAATAGAGGAGTTGTGATTGAAACACGATTCCCTTTGGCCAATCAGATTTAAGTGACATGACATATGAGTTTTATGGAGCAGACTTTAATCAAAGGGAAAAACTATATGAGTAAGCTAACATTTAGTACTTAATTATACTACATGACTATAGTTTTAATTAATTATAGAAAATGGGTTTTGTTTAAGAAAATGGTTATGGGGGTCCCACCATTTTAGTATGAATTGTGTAGAATCCCAACTGCCCTTTTATACAAACCTACACACAACCTCTCTCTACCACACCCACATAATTATCTCCTTAATTTTTCTCAACTCACCATAAATCTTTCAATTCCCCATAAATCTCTCAACAGAATCAAATAAAAATTTTAAAAAATTTGTCTCCTAATCATTCTAATTTGATTCGAGGTATCATCCTTTTTTTTTTACTTCCATCAGTTTTTAACTGATTGTATTTATATAATTTTTTCGTTTTCCCCAAATTTTTTATGGTTCTACGATCAAAATCTCAATTCCTTTGGTATAGTAATCACAACCATTCTAATCATGGAGGAACTATTTCCATCAAAGAGAATCACTAGAGGTATACATTTGCATGCAATAGAATCGGTACGAAATTCATCTTTTCGTTGGATTTAACTCAA
The DNA here is from genome assembly GCF_019186545.1 of Solanum stenotomum. Taxonomy (NCBI): domain Eukaryota; kingdom Viridiplantae; phylum Streptophyta; class Magnoliopsida; order Solanales; family Solanaceae; genus Solanum; species Solanum stenotomum. The sequence goes on along the minus strand of NC_064282.1, from coordinate 82,522,342 downwards.
GACTGTGAAGCAAGTGTAAGTTCTATTGCCAAATCAAAAAAAAAGTACAAGAAACATCTTCTGACTAAAAAACAATTGCAGACGATGATTATGTTGCAATGGACCAACAAGAATCAGAAGATTTTGAAGTATTTGGTACATTCTCGTTTCAATTTTATTTCTATATATGTAATTTAATTATTTTTTTGGTATATGAATAATTAATTGGAGTGCATTATGTCATAGTTGTATACATTACACAATTTTTAAGCCACACATGTATAAAACATGTTTGTATAGTTTTTCTGCTTTAGTTATACATTTCCAGCAGTTGTATAAATATTTAGTTAAATTCATAAGGTCTTTTGTGTACGAGTATCTAAATGGTTTACAATTGTATAAACTATGTCGTATTTGTATATATTATCGAGTTTTAAGTCATATATATATATATATAACACGCTACAACCGAACAATTATAGATATACAACTGCAACACAACAATTTTCGTCATTTCATTTTCCCCGAATGCATCACCAAAATTACTATACCAGACATCACTTTAGATAAATTAAAAATGAATTTTAATATACAATTTATTTAATATATAGTTTGTTCAGTCACATATACAAATTGATTTAATTCAAATACAAATACAATTAAGATATACAAATCACTTGTATTACTATATAAAACTCATTTTATATAAACATCACTTATATATACAATTTACTGGTAAACATATACAAAATAATATACGTAAATGAAAGGGTTCAAAATTCTGTATGTATTATTGTATCCATTATATACAAATACATTTTTAATATTACAAACAAATTTAGATGTTCGTAGTGATCACTTTCATATCATATTCAAGAAGTAATAAGTATTCATAAAATTCCAACTATACAAAATACGAATAAAAAATAAACCACTTCTTCATATAAACTCTTTTTAACGCATTCATAGTTATACAAATACAATCAAATTTACATTATATATACATTAAAATACGATCCAAACGTACTTAGTAGCTCAAATAAAGAAAAGAAAAAAAGGCAAATAGCACATCGATTCACCAAAAGAAATTTTAAATACAAATGTTTAAAATTAATTCAGACATATACAAATGACGTAATATAATTGATTGTTGTGTTTACCTTAGTTGTATAATTTACAAAGAAATCAATGCATTTTTTAATTAAAATTCTGTAGAAATATCGATATCAGCGACCCAATGAGTTTTGTGTCATTGGAAAAGATGAAGAAGTCATATTTGGTAAGGATTCTAATTAGATATAATAACCATTATTTAAGAGATTGTTTCCTTTCTTATAATCGAAATTGGCTCAATTAATTAAACCAACTTAATAGCCTATATGTATAATTAATTAATAAAAATCGGAATATACAAATCAGATTCGGTTTAGCCATTAAAACTATAGCTATGCTATGTAAATAGGCAATTCAGCTAAAGAGGCCTATTATATTTCACATCATATCTATTTATGCAATTTTCCCATAATTAAATCCATATTTATTGGACTTAAATAATTAATTCATAGATTATACTAATCTATAATATTTATTTGAACTAATATATTCATGAATTTTATATAATTCGAATCATTTTTATAAATTTATATTTAATAAATTTTAAATGATTACATATATTTTTGGCAATGCTTAATTTGTGTTTTATCTATCATAAAATATAAATAATTCATTAGTACTCACTGATTGCACAATCTTTTAAGTATGGAAGGGGCGACTCAATATAACGGGTGGTCTAAACCAAATTTCTTTACGGGGCATAACAAGTCTTCTAGTTTATAAATTTAATGATCAGCCAATTGTCTTTTTAGTCTTTTACATAATGTAAGTTTCAAGAAGAAAAAAAGAATAAAAGAATTCGAAGTAGGTGCTTGTAAAATAAATTGGAAGTCTTCTGAATAAGTTTTATTATAAAGCTCTTAGAGGTACATAACATTTGGGTAAAATGAAGAAAACTAACATTATTAACCTAAGAAGAAAAGTCGCTTTTTATTAAAAATAATTATTTATAAATTAAACAATAACTATGTTGTCCGTCGTTTTAATTTATTTTTTTTATTAATTAGTTTTTTAAAAAAGCGACGGACGGCATCTCTTAGTCCGTCGCTTTTTGGTCAAAATATCTAGTCAAACATTTTTAAAAAGCGATGGACAGCGTCTCTTAGTCCGTCGCTTTTTATTAAAATATTTTTTTTAAAATTTTTTTTAAAAGCGACGGACGGCATCGCTTAGTCAGTCACTTTTTTTCGGGGATTTTTGCTAATTAATTATTTTATATAGTAGTGACGCAGTCCGTCGCTTTTTATTAAAAATAATTATTTATTAATTTAAAAAAAGTCATGCCGTCCGTCGCTTTTTATTAATTTTAATTGTTTAATTGTTTTTTAAATTAGCGACGGACAACATCTTTATGTCCGTCGCTTCTTGGTCAAAATATCTGGTCAAATATTTTAAGAAAGCGACGGACAATGTCTCTTAGTCTGTCGTTTTTTGGTCAAACATTTTTTTAAAAAAGCGACGGACATAGAGACGTTGTCCGTCGCTTTTTTAAAAATGTCTGCACTAGCAGACGCAATTTTCCCCATTTCTCCATATAAAACACAAAATTGAGAAATATTTTGATTTAATTTTATTTAGATTGTCTTCCGGAGAATGGTTTTGTGTAAAATAAAAAACAAAAAAAATTATAATACCGACTTCCAGATGTCACTAAAATTAAATAGTATGTAATAAATTAATATTTTCAATTAACTTTAAATAAATCGTCCTCCGAATGACGGTTTTATATAAGTTAAAAAAAAAATTTAATATAAAATACCGACCTCCCGATGTCAATATTATTTAATTAACATGATTACTTTTTATTTATCTTAAAATTTAATGTGATACCGACCTCATGAGGTTGGTATTTTTTATTATATCTAATTACTTTTAATAAAAGCGACATCCGGAGGTCGGTATGTTTAAAATATTCCTATTAATCATAATTTTGTTATTGTGCATAATATTAAAATTTCATTTTACACCTACGATTAATTGTTCAAAAAGTGTAACAATTTTGTATACTTTTACAAATAAAATGTTAGAATTCGTGAAATAAATAAAAAAATATCTATAATCCATAGTTAGAGTATGAAATTACGTTGATATGAATTAGGAGATAATTATACTTATATTTATAGAGTAATGTACAAATCCTATCAGTCCGTCGTCTAATCATAAACTTAATATCTCATGTCATGATGTAGTAGAGGTGAAGAGCTAACATATAATCCATTCCAGTATGAAATGCGAGATAGTATTATTATATACGTTCGATCTTGAATGGATGTCAAGTGTAGTGATCACCTCCTAATTATGATGACATGTAAAGGATACTTCATCGGAGTATGAAATACGTTGATTAATTATATATATATTCCTCGAGTAGTTTAACAAATCAAGTCTTATATACTAGTGGTTCAGATATGAAATACATTATCAATTAAAGAAATACCGATGATCAATTCAAGGAGATTTATATATTAAATTTGATATTGATAAACTTTTGTTGATCAATAAAATTAAATTTATATAATTAGAAGGTATATAATTTAAATTTATAAAATTAACTTGATCGATAAATTAAATTTATTAAATTAAACTTTTGTTGATGTGTAGTTAAATTATATATATATATATATATATATATATATCCAAACACATATACAACCCCTCTAACTTGTCCACATTTTTCATTTTGGCACTTTATCTTAGCCTTGTTCCATTTTAACCCTTGAACTCCATTTTTTATGTTCCATTTTAACACGAAATACTATTTTTATGATTTATTTATTTTTATATATATTCTTCAATTGCAACTTCTTATTTTAAATCGACATGTGTCATTTAATTTTAGTTAAAAAATTAAAAATTAACAAAAAATAATTCTTTTTAAAAAATAATAATTTCTTTTTAAGAGTGTTATGTATTTTTGTGTGAAAAATAACCGACGAAATTGTGTTGGTTTTCTTTCTTTAAAATCACTGACAACCTAACAAAGTCAATCGAGTTTTAACATTGTTTAGTAGTGTTATTAGCAATGAACAAGAGTCTTTTTTTAGTAGTGTTATTAACTAAGTCAGTCGAGTCTTTTTGAAGATGGATTTTTTTATTCGTATTGATTTATATTAAAAATTAAAAGTGAGTATTTGCGTTAAATTTAGATAGCCTAGATGATAAGAAAAAATAAATAAGTAGTGTTATTTAATTTGATTGAATGTTTAAGAAAGAAAATCAAAGAACTTTCGTCAATTTATTTTCATGCAAAAATACAGAGAAATATCAAAAAATAATATTATTGTTTGAAAATTTTTATGTTCGTTCGCGAATGTTTAATTTTTTTAATTAACAGGCACACGTCTATTTTTTTAAAATAAGAAATTGCAATTGAAGAACATAAATAAAAACAAATCATAAAAATTAGTATAAGTGTTTAAATGGTACAGAAAAAATGGAGTTTAAGGGTTAAAATGGAACAAGGCTAAGTTGGAGTGCCAAAATGAAAAATGAGGGCAAGTTTGAGGGGCTGTATATGTGTTTGGCCTATATGTATGTATGTATGTATGTATGTATATGTAATTTTAATTAATAAAATCAACCTCAAAAGGTGAGTTTATATTAAAATAAATTAATAAATACCGACCTAAAGAGGTCGGTATATTTAAATAATTATTTCATTTAGATAATATCGACTTCACGATGTCAGTATGTTGACACCCAATTTTGACAGACCTATAACCCTTTCAGAAGTGCTATTTGGTTAAATACGTGTTTTTTTAAAAATATTCCGAGTTTAAATTTTTAATCGATTTTGTGTAAAAATTATATATTTTAGTTTGCATGCTTTATAAAATTATCGTAAATATTATTAAAATATTTTTAAAATTATAAGTAAAACTCGGAATAATTATTTTATTCAAATGTTTTAAAATTTAAGTGATTTTTATTATATAAAATGTTATAATATTTGTAGTATTTTAATTGGATAGCATTTCTTTAATTTTTCTCGAAATCATTTAATTTTTAGCCCATTCTAATCTAATTCCTTTCAATTTTAGCTTTTTCCTTATTCATTCATTGCAATTCTAGCCACCTCAATCCAATTTCTTTTTTCAATTATAGCCTCTTATATAAATTTTAGTTGCAAATTTAGCCATTCATTCATTGCAATTATAACCCTTTTTGTCCAAATTTTGAAACATTAGTTTAAATCTTAACCGTCCATCCTTTAAGTGAATCCTAGATCAAATCCTAGCCGCTCATCTTAACTAATCCAATGGCTCAAATTAAATATACCTAACCTTCCTATTTTTGACCTAAAAAAAGACCAAACCCTCTAATTTTGAAAACTCATCTCTTCTCTCCTTGCTCCCGTCGCCCTCCTCCCGTCGCCCTCCTCCCGCCGCCCTCCTCCCGCCGACCTCCTCCCGTCGCCCTCCTCCCGCCGCCCTCCTCCCACCGCCCTCCTCCCGCCGCCCTCCTCTTCTCATCTCTTCTCTCCTTGCTCTCTCTCGTCTCTTCTCACCGGCGAGAATGGCGAGACAAATCACCGCCTCTCTCTCATCTCTCCAATCAGTGAAAGTTCGCTGCTCTGTCTCTCCCTCAATTGCTCCGGCCAGCGAGCTCTAAGCAATCAACATCAGCAGCCGATGAGGAGAGCAACAACATCTCCGGCCAACTGACCCTGACTTCGATCCACTGCCCTTCTCCTATAATTGAAGGTTAGGGATTCATAATATTATTTTTAATTTCTTTCAATTTGAGTATTGAATTTGTTAATTAGTGTATTGAATTAGTTTTTTTATTGATAGTTAGTTTGATTGATTGTTAGTTAGTAAGTGAATGATTTAGGGATTTTTGATGGTTAGTTTGAATTAGGGATTATTTGATTGTTAGTTTGTGTTTGTTGATTGTGAAATGAAAATTTAAATGTTGGGGTTTGTTTGAATTAGGGTATCTTAGGATTTGTTTGAAATTTGGTATTTCTTGAGTTAATTAGTTCGATTTTGGAATTGTAAGATTAGATTGAATTAGGGTATTTAAGGAGTTGTTTGAATTTAAGATTTTAGCACTAGTTAGATTTTGGGATTTTAGGACTAGTTTGAATTAGTGATTTCAAGACTAGTTTGAATTTTGAATTTAGGACTAGTTTGAATTATTATTGAAGTTAAACTTAGAATTTGAACATGAACTTGAACTTGAACTTATAATTTGAAGTTAAACTTAGAACTTGAACTTGAAATTAGAACTTGAACTTAGAACTTGAACTTGAACTTAGAATTAGAACTTGAAATTAGAACTTGAACTTGAACTAGAACTTGAACATAGAACTTAAACTTAAACTTAAACTTAAAACTTGAACTTGAAATTAGAACTTGAACTTAAAATTAGAACTTGAACTTAGAACTTGAACCTGAACTTAGAATTTAAACTTGAAATTAGAACTTGAACTTGAACTAGAACTTGAACTCAGAACTTGAACTTAAACTTAGAACTTGAACTTGAAATTAGAACTTGAACTTGAATTTAGAACTTGAACTTGAACTTGAAATTAGAACTTGAACTTAGAACTTGAACCTGAACTTAGAATTTGAACTTGAAATTAGAATTTGAACTTGAACTAGAACTTGAACTTAGAACTTGAACTTAAACTTAGAACTTGAACTTGAAATTAGAACTTGAACTTGAATTTAGAACTTGGACTTGAACTTAAAACTTCAACTTGAACTTAGAACTTGAACTTGAACTTAGAATTTGAACTTGAAATTAGAACTTGAACTTGAATTTAGAACTTGAACTTGAACTTTGAACTTGAACTTGAATTTAGACTTTGAACTTGAAATTAGAACTTGAACTTGAATTTAGAACTTGAAATTGAACTTTGAACTTGAACTTGAACTTAGAATTTAAACTTGAAATTAGAACTTGAACTTAAAATTAGAACTTGAACTTAGAACTTGAACCTGAACTTAGAATTTGAACTTGAACTTGAACTAGAACTTAGAACTTGAACTTCAACTTAGAACTTGAACTTGAAATTAGAAATTGAACTTGAATTTAGAACTTGAACTTGAACTTAGACTTTGAACTTGAAATTAGAACTTGAACTTGAATTTACAACTTGAAATTGAACTTTGAACTTGAACTTGAACTTAGAATTTAAACTTGAAATTATAACTTGAACTTAAAATTAGAACTTGAACCTGAACTTAGAATTTGAACTTGAAATTAGAACTTGAACTTAAACTTAGAACATGAACTTGAAATTAGAACTTGAACTTGAATTTAGAACTTGAACTTGAACTTAGAACTTGAACTTGAACTTAGAATTTGAACTTGAAATTAGAACTTGAACTTAGAACTTGAACCTGAACTTAGAATTTGAACTTGAACTTGAACTAGAACTCGATTTTAAACTTAGAACTTGAACTTGAAATTAGAACTTGAACTTGTATTTAGAACTTGAACTTAGAATTTGAACTTGAAATTAGAACTTGAACTTAGAATTTGAACTTGAAATTAGAACTTGAACTTGAACTAGAACTAGAACTTAGAACTTGAACTTAAACGTAGAACTTGAACTTGAAATTAGAACTTGAACTTGAATTTAGAACTTGAACTTGAACTTAGAACTTGAATTTGAACTTGAAATTAGAACTTGAACTTAGAACTTGGACATGAACTTAGAATTTGAACATCAAATTAGAACTTGAACTTGAACTTGAACTTGAACTTAGAACTTGAACTTAAACTTAGAACTTGAACTTGAAATTAGAACTTGAACTTGAATTTAGAACTTGAACTTGAACTTAGAACTTGAACTTGAACTTAGAATTTGAACTTGAAATTAGAACTTGGACTTAGAACTTGAACCTGAACTTTGAATTTGAACTTGAAATTAGAACTTGAACTTGAACTAGAACTTGAACTTAGAACTTGAACTTAAACTTAAACTTAGAACTTGAACTTGAACTTGAAATTAGAACTTGAACTTGAATTTCGAACTTGAACTTGAACTTAGAACTTGAACTTGAACTTAGAATTTGAACTTGAAATTAGAACTTGAACTTAGAACTTGAACCTGAACTTTGAATTTGAACTTGAAATTAGAACTTGAACTTGAACTAGAACTTGAAATTAGAACTTGAACTTGAATTTAGAACTTGAACTTGAACTTGAACTTAGAACTTGAACTTGAACTAGAACTAGAACTTGAACTTGAACTAGAACTTGAACTTGAACTTAGAACTTGAACTTATACTTTGAACTTGAACTTGAACTTGAACTTGAATTTAGAACTTGAACTTGAATTTAGAACTTGAAATTGAACTTAGAACTGACTTGAACTTGAACTTAGAACTTGAACTTGAACTTAGAACTTGAACTTAGAATTAGAACTTGAACTTGAAATTAGAAATTGAACTTGAACTTAGAACTTGAAATTAGAACTTGAACTTAGAACTTGAACTTGAAATTAGAATTTGAACTTGAACTTAGAACTTGAAATTTGAACTTAGAACTTGAACTTGAAATTGGAACTTGAACTTGAACTTGAACTTGGAATTTGAAGTTAAACTTAGAAATTGATGTTGAAATTATAACTTGAACTTGAACTTAGAATTAGAACTTGAACTTGAACTTAGAAATTGAACTTGAACTTAGAACTTTCAATTTGAGTATTGAATTTGTTAATTAGTGTATTGAATTAGTTTTTTTATTGATTGTTAGTCTGATTAATTGTTAGTTAGTAAGTGAATGATTTAGGGGTTTTTGATGGTTAGTTTGAATTAGGGATTATTTGATTGTTTGTTTGTGTTTGTTGATTGTGAAATGAAAATTTTAATGTTGGGATTTGTTTGAAATTCGGTATTTCTTGAGTTAATTAGTTTGATTTTGGAATTGTAGATTAGATTGAATTAGGGTATTTAAGGAGTTGTTTGAATTTAGGATTTTAGCACTAGTTAGATTTTGGGATTTTAGGACTAGTTTGAATTTGTGATTTTAAGACTAGTTTGAATTTTGAATTTAGGACTAGTTTGAATTATTATTAAAGTTGAACTTAGAATTTGAACATGAACTTGAACTTGAACTTGAACTTAGAATTTGAAGTTAAACTTAGAATTTGAACTTGAACTTGAAATTAGAACTTGAACTTGAAATTAGAACTTGAACTTGAACTTAGAACTTGAATTTGAACTTGAACTTAAACTTAGAACTTGAACTTGAACTTAAACTTAGAACTTAGAACTTGAACTTGAACTTAGAACCTGAACTTAGAACTTGAACTTGAAATTAGAACTTGAACTTAGAACTTGAACTTGAACTTAGAATTAGAACTTGAAATTAGAACTTGAACCTGAAATTTAACTAATTTTAGAACTTTTCGTGCTAGGCAACTGAGGAAGCTCAACATCTAAAAAAGTTGATACCAGACTATATTGCTTCTTTCATCAAAGTAGGAGATAAGGTTGGTGCTTCTAAATTTCTAAAGTTCAAGTACAATTGATTTCAATAATGTGTTTGTGTCCATCTAGTATTGATATTTAGCTTTAATTTTATGATAAAATTTTTGTGTCCATCGATTGTTTGTTAAGCATAAGTACCAACACTAGTTGATCCTATTGATGACAAAATTAATTTTCTTGCAAGATCGATTTGTGTCCATCTAGTGTTGACACTTAGCTTTAAATATAGAAATAATATGTTTGTTAAGCATGAGTACCAACACTAGTTGATCCTATTGATGACAAAATTGATTTTTTTGCAAGATCGATTTGTGTTCATCTAGTATTGACACTTAGCTTTAAATGTAGAAATAATATATTTGTTATGCATGAGTACCAACACAAGTTGATCCTATTGATGACAAAATTGATTTTCTTGCAAGATCGATTTGTGTCCATCTAGTGTTGACACTTAGCTTTAAATTTAGAAATAATATATTTGTTAAGCATGAGTACCAACACTAGTTGATCCTATTGATGACAATATTGATTTTCTTGCAAGATCGATTTGTGTCCATCTAGTGTTGACACTTAGCTTTAAATTTAGAAATAATATATTTGTTAAACATGAGTACCAACACTAGTTGATCCTATTGATGACAAAATTGATTTTCTTGCAAGATCGATTTGTGTTTATCTAGTGTTGACACTTAGCTTTAAATTTAAATAAGTTTAATTAAAAAATGTGGTTTTGTTGATGGATTTAGTTGTTGGAATTAAGTCAAAACTAAACTAGTTAAAGTTGTTAAGTTGTTTAAATACGTTAAATTAAATAATTGGTTTTGTTGATGGATTTAGTTGTTGGAATTAAGTCAAAACTAAACTAGTTCAAGTTATAAAGTTGTTTAAATAAATTAAATTAATTAATGTGGTTTAGTTGGTGGATTTAGTGTTGTATTAAGTCAAAACTAAACTAGTTAAAGTTGTTCTTGATTGATAGATAGTGAGGCCTAGGACTTGCTTCCTTAGATTTGTTGAATTTACTCTGTCTTCACGAATTGGATTTGAACAAATATCTCTGGGCGACTTTCCTTTTAATCGATCGTGAGGGGGGTTTCCACTTTATTACTCAGGTAGAGTGAAATGGCTAGGCTCCCCTATCACCTTTCCTTTCGGTGATATATTTTGCCTTAGCACTTACGAAGTAGACGTCATTTATTGAGTTGAAGTGAAGTCTTTCCGTTCCCGATTCAATTACAGCTGTTCTCGCTAAAGCCCGATCTGATCCTGCTTGAGCGGCAGGGAGAAATCCTGATCTTCCAATTGCGTCAATACAATAAGATAGATGCCTGAATCGCTAAGTTGTTTAAATAAGTTAAATTAAATAATATGGTTTTGTTGATGGATTTAGTTGTTGGAATTAAGTCAAAACTAAACTAGTTCAAGTTATAAAGTTGTTTAAATAAGTTAAATTAATAAATGTGGTTTAGTTGGTGGATTTAGTGTTGTATTAAGTTAAAACTAAACTAGTTAAAGTTGTTAAGTTGTTTAAATAAGTTAAATTAAATAATGTGGTTTTGTTGATGGATTTAGTTGTTGGAATTAAGTCAAAACTAAACTAGTTCAAGTTATAAAGTTGTTTAAATAAGTTAAATTAA
>NC_064282.1:82468019-82507249 GCF_019186545.1 Solanum stenotomum | reverse complement strand
GTGTCTACTCCTATTGGTGCATATATTGTTGCTAGGAAGGTCTATAGGAATTGTCCTATTTGCATCTGGCATAAAATATTGCCTTGTGATCTTGTTGAGTTGAACATGGTCGATTTTGATGTTGTTCTTGGGATGGATTGGTTGCATGCATACTATGCTTCCATTGATTGTAGAACCCGTAGGGTCAAATTCCAATTTCCAAGTGAACCCATTCTTGAGTGGGAAAGCCAAAATGTTGTAGTCAAGGGTAGGTTCATCTCTTGCATTAAAGCCCGTAAGTTGATCTCTAAGGGGTGTCTCTATCACCTTGTGAGGGTTAGGGATGTGGAGTCCAAAACCCTTTCTATAGAGTCGGTTCCGGTCGTAAATGAATTCCTTGATGTCTTTCCTAATGACCTTCCCGGTGTTCCTCCCGAAAGGGAAATAGATTTTGGCATAGACCTCCTCCCCGATACTCAACCCATTTCTATTCCCCCTTACCGTATGGCCCCGACGGAGTTAAAGGAGTTGAAGGAACAATTGAAGGACTTGTTGGAGAAGGGTTTTATTAGGCCTAGCCAATCACCATGGGGTGCTCCGGTGTTGTTTGTGAAGAAGAAAGATGGGTCCCTTAGGATGTGTATTGATTACCGGCAACTCAATAGGGCCACCGTCAAGAATAAATATCCTCTTCCTAGGATTGATTACTTGTTCGACCAATTGCAAGGGGCTAGCCATTTCTCTAAGATTGATCTTCGGTCCGGGTATCATCAAGTGAAGGTGAGGGAGTGTGACATTCCCAAGACAGCCTTCCGGACTAGGTATGGGCATTATGAATTTGTGGTCATGTCCTTTGGGTTGACCAATGCACCGGCTATCTTCATGGACCTAATGAATAGGGTCTTTAAACCCTACCTTGATTCCTTTGTTGTGCTCTTCATTGATGATATTTTAATCTATTCGCATAGCGAGGAAGAACATATGGGTCACTTGAGGGTTGTGTTGCAAAGATTGAGAGAGGAGAAGTTGTATGCCAAATATGAAAAATGTGAATTTTGGTTGAAGGAGGTTGCCTTCCTAGGTCATGTGGTGTCGGGGGATGGTATTAAGGTAGACCCTAAGAAGACCGATGTGATTAGAAATTGGCCTAGGCCATTGACCCCGTCGGATATTAGGAGCTTCTTGGGCTTAGCGGGTTACTACCGGAGATTTGTGAATGGGTTTTCTTCTATTGCTTCTCCCATGACTAAGTTGACACAAAAGAAGGCTAAGTTTGAGTGGACCGACGAGTGCGAAAGGAGTTTTCAAACCTTGAAAGATAAACTTGTGTCCGCTCCTATATTGTCACTACCGGATGGGCTTGAGGGATTTGTTGTGTATTGTGATGCTTCTAGAGTTGGCTTGGGTTGTGTCCTAATGCAAAATGGTAAGGTGATAGCCTATGCTTCTAGACAACTCAAAGTGCATGAAAAGAACTATCCTACGCATGATCTTGAATTAGCCGCGGTGGTGTTTGCTTTAAAGATTTGGCGTCATTACTTGTATGGGGTACATGTTGATGTGTTCACCGATCATAAGAGCCTTCAATATGTCTTCACCCAAAAAGATCTCAACTTGAGACAAAGAAGGTGGCTAGAATTTCTTAAAGATTATGATATGAGTGTGCATTATCATCCCGGTAAAGCTAATGTGGTGGCGGATGCTTTGAGTAGGGTGTCTATGGGTAGCCTAGCTCATGTTGATATTGGTGATAGGGAAATGGCTAGGGAGGTGCATCGGTTGGCTAGGTTGGGGGTTAGGTTGGAAGAGGTTGGTAATGGTGGTGTGGTCGTTGTTGATGGTGCTAGGTCTTCCTTGGTTGATGAAGTGATAGCAAAACAAGATCTTGACTCTTACTTGTTAGAATTGAAGGCCTTGGTGAAAGAGGGCAAAGTGGAAGTTTTCTCCCAAGGGGGAGATGGTGCCCTTAAGTACCAAGGTAGGTTGTGTGTGCCTTGTGTTGATAGTTTGAGGGAGAAAATTCTTGAGGAGGCTCATAATTCTTCCTACTCCATTCACCCCGGTTCCACCAAAATGTATAGAGATTTGAGGGATGTGTATTGGTGGGGAGGCATGAAGAAGGACATTGCCAAATTCGTCTCCGGTTGTCATAGTTGTCAACAAGTCAAGGCCGAACATCGCGAGCATCTTGGAGTTAGCCAGACTAAACAGGCTAAGAAGAAGAAGTCTAGGAGACCGATAGATCTTGAGGATATTGCAGGATCTATTTTTTCTGCGCCAGAGCGCATCAGCCATGATACTCATTTATTTGCTGTTCCGTTTGGTACGACGGATCCTCGGCAATATTATCATAATTATCGTCGACCAGTCGGTGATTCATCTACTTCACAAGCATTGCCTTCACGACGCTACGAGGACCTACCTTTATAGGCTATTCGTCGAACACGACCCTTATCGGCAGGTACTCTATCTCCCACAGGTACATCTCTTTAGTTATCTGCCATGAGGCTTGGAGATTCTAGTAGCAAGCAGTCAGATGCTATGGCCGGTACGCCTCCATTGACTCAGGGTTTTGTGCATCCTGATGTATCACCCTCGTCTACAGCTGCACCTAGTGCTACACCACATGATACGATGTCTGCTCTAGCTCCTGGCCAGAAGGACAGACTTGGTAGAGTCATGATTGAGCCGGATGGATCATCGTAAGTTTTTTTTGTTATCTATTTGTTAGTTTATTTTATTTATTTCTTATACTTTAATATATTATTCATGAACTAATATATTTATTATGTGTTTTGCAGGTGGCATCCTGCAAAGGATGCTGCCCAGGCTTTAAAAGAGTGTGTTAGAAGACTCTATACACAAACTTATCACTCTTGGAGCAAGATTCCAAACAGTATACACTAGGCGATGTTTAATAACTTTAAGGTATATATTTTTTAGTTAAGTTTAGTATACTTTACTTTTTTTTACTATCGATTTAATTAACGTTATTCAATTTTTTTTAGACTATGTGTACTTGGGAGTCGAGGTACAATTTGGTCATTAGGACCACATTTGAGAGGAAGCATCCGCCAGACTGTCTAGCTAGCTAAAGAGCGTTCGGGATAGTGGTGAACGTCCCGGTTGGATGTTGCCTCATGTTTTTGATGAATTGGGTCAGTATTGGAACACAAACAAGTTTAAGGCAATATTAGATCAAGCCAAAATGGCTAGATGCAGTCTTAAAGGTGGCTCGTTGCACACCGGAGGTGCAAAGATGGTTGGAACAATTGCACGAGAGATGGTAAGTTCTAATTCAAACTTTTAAATAAATAATTAGTTGATACATATATATCGTTATAAATTTTAGTTTTTCTTTATAGGAAAAAGAATTGGGACGCACTCCCATTGAACCAGAGGTTTTCAAAAAGACTCATGTCAGGAAGAAAGAAAATGAGTTGGATCCGGATGTGTGGGTGGAGGAAGGGCCGAACGAATTTTTGTAAGTTATTTAATATGAATAATATATATCAATAGTGAATATATTTATGATATGTATATATATTGATGTCAATATTTATATTTAATATGCAGAATGACTTTCATAAGTACGTCGCTGAGAATCTAGATAGTTCGGTTCAATTGACACCTGAACTGTCCACTCAGATTTGGAAAGAAAAAGTGGTAGGGGGGACACACAAGGGTAGATGCTATGGTCTAGGCTCTCGCAACGATGTTAGACGCCTTCAGTCAGGCTTAGAAGGTATTGGATTGTCACGTCAAGCTGAGGCACTTGACGGTGTTCAAATTGCTGCTATGTCGGAAAAAATAGCTAAACTTACAGCGGCACTAGCAGAGTCGGAGCGAAAAAGAGTAGCTGAACAACAAAGCATGAGTGAGACCGTTCAGCAAATCAAAGAACAAGTGATGAACCTCGCTCGTCGACCTACTACTTCGGCTCCCGATGACACCGACGACGAGAGTGATGAGGATGATTATGTAGATCTAACTCCCTAGTTTAGATCTCTGGACATTTATGAACTTTTTGAAATTTTAAAAAGAATTTTAAAAGACTTTATAAGTCTTTAATTTATGATTTAGATACTTTTGAATGTTATTTTAAGTTTGTTGTTTTATGTTTTGTTTAGATTGTTTATAATTGTGTGTGTTTGATTGGCTGAATAGTGTAAAATTGAATTGAATTGCATTTGCAGGTGGGCAGCAGAAGCTGCGAGCTGCTACTGTTAAAAGTATTGCAGAAAAAGCGACAGACAGCGTGGTTTAGTCCGTCACTTTTTTGGGTTTTAATTTTTTTAAAAACCCAGAAAAGCGACGGACAGCGTGGTTTTGTCCGTCGCTTTTTTGGGTTTTTAAAAATAAATTTTCCAGAAAAGCAACGGACAGTGTCCTTTTATCCGTCGCTTTTTTGGGATTTTCAAAAAATAAATTTACAGAAAAGCGACGAATTGCGTCGCCCTTTAGAAATAAAAAAAAATGAAAATTAAAATAAAGCGGCGTAGTCCGTCGCTTTTTAAAATTTTTTTGTAAAAAAGCGAGTTAGTCCATCGCTAAAAGAGACGCAGTCCGTCTCTAAAAGCGACGCAGTCCGTCGCTTCTTTAAAAACGACGTTGTCTGTCGCTTTTTAGCAACGTAGTCCGTCACTTTTTGAAAAGCGTTGAGCTAAAAAGCGACATAAGTGATTGCGTCGCTTTTCCGTCGATTTTGACCTAAAAAGCGACGCAGTCCGTCGCTTTTGGCCGTCGTTTTTGACAATTTTTTAGTAGTGAATAATGGTTATAAAGGTGGAGGTTATGGAGGTTATGGTTATCTTCATAGTAGAGGAAAGTAATGGAGTAACTTCTTGATGTAGTGGACATCCACAATATATTATTTTATAACACTCCCCCTTGGATGTCCATAGATAATACGCCTCGTTAAAACCTTACTAGGAAAAAATCCCGTGGGGAAAAATCCTAGTGAAGGAAAAAGAGTACATATATCTTTTAATACGTTTTGAATGTTGCCTCATTAAAAGCCTTACCAGGAAACCCCAATTGAGATAAAACCATGGTCAAGGAAAAGAGTACAACACGTATTTTTCTCCCCTGATAAAAACTTTACTTGATATCTCGGAAACAATGCATTCCAATTTTGTATCACAACTTCTCAAATATTGATGTTGGCAATCTTTAATGAATAAGTTTACAAGATTATCACTTGAATGGATCTTTGAACGTCTATCTCACCATTTTGTTGAAGATTTTGTGTGAAAAAGACTTTTGGTGAAATATACTTTGTTCGATCTCCTTTGATTGTATCCTCCCTTCAATTGAGTTATATATCATTTTCGTATATGGTAGCTGGAATATCCTTTGCAAAAAAAAATCACATATTTTCTGAATATGATAGATCATGATTCCAACCAAACACACTCCCGACTTACTCTATAAATCAATATTATTTCTGTATGATTTGAAGAAGTGGTTACTGATGTTTGATTCTTTGAATGTCAAGATATTGTTGTACCTCCATATGTAAATAAATACTCCATTTGCGATCGAGCTTTATGCGGATCAAATAAATATTCAACATCTACATAATCAAATCATTTCTGACTCGGAGATTGATCATTTCAATTTTATTGAAGCTCGTCTTTTCTTCTCAAAGAAAATCACACATCTTTTATGTGTTGAGTCACTTGCTTTGTTAGTTTCTTGTCATAACTTGAATGATTATATGATAATCCTTTCACATAACTTTCGTAATGTATATCAAATAATCTTCTAGTATTTGCATAACCAACAATCTATAAGTGCACCAATTGCACTAATACATGGCATTTTAAATCATTCATGAGATCAAAAAGATTCTTTCTTTGTGTTAAGCAATCTCAAAATCATTGGGTACTCAATGGAATTGCTTTAAGACCTTTTAAATCCTTCAAGGATTTTCATATTACATTCATCGTCTAGTTAGACATAATAATCATTCATTATACATATTCAAGTATTTCATCTATTGCCAGACTAAAACAAGTCTCATTGCATCCACCACTGGAGAATATATCTCTATTTAATAATGTCAGGATTTTTGCGAAAACCCTTTATGCCCCGAGGCATAAATCGTACTTTATATCTTACGGTTATACTTTCGCACAATGATTCATTTGTACCCCGCTAACATATATTTTGATATATGAACTATAAGTTCAAAAACATCACTTTTCTAAGTGAAACAAAATATACTTGAATAGTTCATTTTATTTGGCCACCACACTATATGACAGATTTGAATTTAAGATCCTCGTAATCATTTATAGCATTGAGTGCTACTTCATATCAAAGATACCGTCAACAACTATTTTGATTAGATTCCAATATGACATAACTTATCGAGATCTCTTCATTTTTCATCATTTTCAAGTATCTGAACCTTTGCCAATATTTTATGAAGTGTTATGTCATAGTGCTCTTTCAAAGCACTTACCTCATTATCATGACCATTTTGATAATTTTCTCCTCTCCTTCCTCAAGGAGTTTTACGTTTGAAATCGATTGGTCTATCACGCTTATGGCGTATCATAGACTCTGTCCTTCAAGGACTATTTATTGGAGCATTTGCAGCTTGATTAAAATATTGGGTCAGCAAATACATCTAGCAAATTATTTGCAACATTTTGCAAATAAATTATCTCTTGAACTTCAAGTTCACATTTTTTTAACGAGGATCGAGATAATTCACCCCACACATAATTTCAGCTGCTAAACATATATCCCTCTAATGTTAGAAAATCTAACATTTACCCCGAACCTCATTTGGGGATCCATCTTTATGTGTGGTGGAGCAATAAAATCCTATGTGCACATATCAAATTTTTAGATGGAAATTATTTGGTTCCTGACCCTGAACCAGTTGTGATGGGAAAACCTTGTTGGCTTGATACATACCTGTTAAATAAACTCATCTCATACCAAATTTTATTTGAGAGATTTGTTCTCATAATCAATGGTCTAACTATAATTGGAGGCAAACAATTTCTGCTAAACCAATCAGTATCATCAACATAATTTTATAGTTTGGAAACTGTGCTCTTAATTTAACAATTTGAGAAAACTACCTTACAAAAACCAATTTGTAAGTTGATACAAATGCACATGTGACCATACCATAGATGCATCTATTAAACAATAATAGTAACCGGTCCACATAGCAGTGAACGAGCCCATATTCACCTTTTTATATGTTTCAAATGATTTTAGGGGATACAATCCCAATCTTAGTTGGTACAATGATCATTTTATCATGAGAACAAGCAACATAAGAGAATTCTTGAAGAATTTTTTTTATTTCTTCAAACATATAGTCACATGAATTCTCAATTTCTTTTGCATCACATTTTAATCGGAATGGCCAACCGATTATGCCAATTGATATTTATTCTAGTAAACTTCTAGTTTACTTTTGCATCTGATTCCATCATCATGTCCATATTTATATACAACAAACAACGGGAAAAAATGGGTAATCTTATACGTATATATTTATAACCCACTTTGGTTGTAGAAATTTGAAGATATTAAATCTTCCCATAATTTGTAGTCTCAATATAATATTTTTTTCTTTTCAATTCTTTCGAAACTTAAAAAGTTTCTTTTGAGACTTACTACAACCCCAATATTATGAACAATTTCATTTCTCCGGATAGTAACAAATTAGCTCTTTAGGAACTCTCAATTAATTTTGTGTACTACCACAAATTTCACTACGCCATTCTTATGGTGACCATCTCCTTCAAGGAGAAAATTATTATTATTGTCATGGTTAAAATCATCACATGCAAGACATATTTCTTGACAACCAATGACAAATTTGTGTTGCCACACAACAATATTTATTTTGGTCATGGCCACAACCTTTATAGGAAAACATTATTTCTTTCTTTTGTCCTTCAATAGTTCATAATTTAACGTACCACAATATTTGTGTAGTACTTAAACTATATGACTAAATTACCATTTATGTCGAAGTATATCTTTTCAATCTCTCAAACCTCCCGTACAGGTGAGATGTGACATTTATCCAACAATACATTAACATGTTCTATCCATAAGAACACAAGTCACATTTTCTTTAAGAAATTGAGCAGAACCATTTGAACATGTTCCATAAGTTTTTATTAGAAACTCATTGTCATGCTTTCACATTCATCAAATTTATGTGACTCACCTCAACATCACTTTAAGAGGTTAAATGTACCAAATGTTTACTACCACTTTGTATTCCTTTATTTTGATGGAGGATTTATAAAACTTTTTAAATTGGGTTGCACCAACAAAAATGTGGCCAATAACTTTTCATACCGCTTTAATGGATAAAATTTACCTTCACATTTTGATGGACCATCTTAAGAACCCATAATATTCTTTCTTTTAATTACCACAATGATGACCATCAATATTTTTCTGTACTCATATTCACACATTTAACCACTTGTCATTTTCAGACACATTATGTCTTGCTACCACATTCACATAAGAGAATGGAGCAAATCAATTAAACAAATTTCATGGCTTTCAGTCAAAAGTCTACAACTTTATGTTAGTCATCATCATATCATCAATATAGTGCATTAGGACTTAAACCCAATGTCTTACCCATATAAAGACACCTTTGGTCATAAATCAATGAGACTTGAACCCAACTTCTTATTATCATGGTGCATTGAGACTTTACTCGATGTCTTACCCACTTGGTGCGATAGAACTTGAATCCTTCGTCGTACCCTCAATCAATGACATAATAAGCCAAATACAATAGGACTCACCGTTGAGTCTTAAAAAAATATTGTCACTTTGTGATTAACATGCACAAATAAATATAGAACAAAAGAAACACAATAAAAATATTCTCAACAAAGTATGTACTAATATCTTAAATTTGTCAAAACAGAGAGTTACATATAACATTATATTATATTATGTTTGGTGCATAATAATTAAGCTATTAAATTACCGTTATAAATCAAAGAATCAATTGCACACTAAGAAAATAATAGTTCCAATCACACTAAAATAAAATTGTTCACTACCACCACCCCTTTTTCAATTTCCATGTGAACCCAAAATATTTCATACACAAAACAAAAAAATTTGAAAGCTTATGTAATAACCAAAACAGTGAGCATAATCATAAATAAAATATAAAATAAGTTTCACATACAAAAGAAAGTATATATAGTCATAGGTGAAAAAATGCACAGTAACAATAATATTAATCATTCCCCGTGTTCACAAGTAATAAATAAAATAGATTCCACAATAATTTACCTTGTTCTCGAGAGAAAAATAAACACACTTATTTTACCTCCTTTTATTTATTTTGCTTCAATCCTGCAATGGTATTCGTGCTGATAACTTGTTGTAAAACTTAAGAACAAAAGAACAATATAAAGATGAAGACAAGAAGAATATAAGACAAGAGGAACAATATATGAGAACTATCTTTCTTTCAAGTGTTCACCAAATCTTCAAGTGTATACAATATGAACCCTTACGCCCCTATTTATAGTGTAACATAGAGGCATACAAAAGGTTAGTCATAAACATGACATTAACATGAATATAATGGGGGAGGTTATGGAAATGAAAGGTTACAAGAATAATGGTTATAAAGGTGGAGGTTATGGAGGTTATGGTTATCTTCATAGTAGAGGAAAGTAATGGAGTAACTTCTTGATGTAGTGGACATCCACAATATATTATTTTATAACACAGATAGTTTAGAATGTATAGTTTCTGATTTTGCAATGAGTTATTCAAATGAATTTGATCCAAATATACCTTCATTACAACCCTTAGAATTTTCACATTTAAGGTGTATTTTTTTCTTCTTGTTTTTATTTTAAAAAAAATATTTAGTGTAGGGGTAAGATGGCAAAAACAATATTTAGTGTAGGGGTGAAATTGTAATCCAACTTTTCACTTTGGAGCCTCCCACTTTTATATAGAACAAGCAAAATGATTAAAACAACATCAAGTAGTTGTACTAATGCCTCATTTGTTTGTACTTAGAGGGTCTGAATCTTAATCATTCAGATTTAGCCCATTAAGTGCGTTTGATTTTTAGGTTTGAATCTTAATGATTAAGATTCATTCCATTAAATCCATTTGTTTATTTTTTTAAAAAATCTTTTAATGGGTCTTACTGAGTCTGAAAGAGTCAGATCTATAACAGAGTCTTAATACCATTCAGACTCTATTAAAATAAAAAGTGTTCTTTCGTAAACAAATTCTCTTCTTCCTTGCTTCTCTTCCGGACAAGTTTCAAGTTTCTTCTTCTCCTTTTCCAACCAAATACCATTTTTTATCTTTTGAATAAGTAAGTTTTCAGAATCTTTTACAAGTATTGATCTATATTTTTAATATATAGAATATTTTTGGGTGAATTGATATTTATGAAGAACTCTTCTTGTCACAATTCGTTTGTTGTCAAAACTTCTTTGGAAGAAAATATCATTGTTTCTTGGAAACAAATTGTTTGAGAAAACAAATAAATCATCTTTTTTTCTAGGGTGAGTTACAATCTTATTCTTGAAACAACTTTTTGAAAGAAGTATTCTTGGTTTGGATTATAACTTTTATTGCTATAGTGTTAATTCCTAATTTAAAAAAATATTATGCATGTTCAGATATTGAAAACAAACAATCTTAATGATTTAGTGTTCAAACCTAGAAACTACATCTTAATATTCAGACAAGCATTCAGATTTTTACATTTTAATCTTAATACTAATCTTAATATTCAGATGTGCATTCAGATTCAGACCTCTTAATCTTAATGAAAACAAACGAGGCCTAAAAGTAACGAAAATTCTACCATAAACTTGGGCCCATTTTAATTATTTCTTTATTTATTTTGCTTAAGTCCACGTGTATGTATGTAAGTTCAAATTCCCTCCAATTTTTCTTGTTCTTTTTTTGGCAAACACGTAATACCATCTTTATTTGTTTTTATCTTTTGTGGGAGACATCTCTTTTTCACTTACAGTCCCCAAATGTGTTTCCTCTTCATATTCCCAGTTGGCTTACTTTTTGTTTCAATTTTGTTGCTTTATTTGGTGTTTGAACTATACCTATGTTGCATGCATTAAATTTAATTTTTTTTGTTTGAACTATTGTTATCTATACAAGCTTGAAAGGTATGACTATTCTCTTCTTTCCTATTGATCCTTATCGAGAATTTTTCCTTTTTCCAATGCGCCCTAAAGATTCTCAACACAGGCTTTACAACAAACACTGCTTGAATTTTTTTTAAAAAAAATTGATACTGGTTGTCAGGCTTGACTAATAGATATGGTTCCCCTATAAGGAGAATGTTTGCCCTGTGTTTCTTGGTAGCACAAACAAGGTCATATGTGCTAAGTCCTGTAACTCAAGGTTGAAACTTAGGGCCCGTTTGGCCATGCGATATGGAATCATGAAATGAAATTGAAGTTTTGTTTGGACATGCGATACCATATCACGATATGGTATCGTGAGATGGAATCAGCGTAAACATTCCACATCGCATGTCCAAACAAAACTTGAATTTCATCTCATGATTACATATCATGATACCATATCATGATTCCATATCGCATGGCCAAACTGTCCCTTAGTGTTATGAAATCTTGCAAATTTCATAGGCATATCATATTAGTAAATTGATGTAACTCAAAATTTCTTAATACGGTGATTTTTTTATACACATACAAATGAAAACTAACATGATTATTTGTTACTATCTAGGATGATGATAACCCTTCTTTGTCAAATGCTTCCATGAAAACTCTTCAAATTCTGAATGTTATAGTTATTCTATCATCTATTATTGTGTGAGATGGACTTTAGACTCACTACATTAACATGGAAAGTGGCTAGCATGTTTGAGCAAGGTGTTGGAAGAAAATGCCCTATTGAGGATTTCACTAACATAGAAGATTTCTCTTACCATTTTGGAGCTATTAATGTAAGGTAAGCAGATGAATAGGAAAGGCGCCTGAAGGCTGAATTGAGACAGGTTACATGTAATTTTTTTCCGACATAATAATTTCTATGTTCTATCAATTGGTTTAAAATTGTATACATATCTGGTGATACTTGATAAAGAGAGCACACTAATAGAGGCTTGAGCACTTGGCATCTGACTCTACTAAGTAAAATTAATCACATGTTGAAGGTCTACTTGAAATACTTTTTCAAATTGATGAGAGTTTGTTGTACTAACATGGCTTCAACAAATTGTACCAAAAGGTTTGTTGAATAAATGATTCAAATAAAAGAAGAGAAAAGTTACTGCAACTTTCTTTTACTATTTTATTGCACTTTGACTTAGTCTAGGATAGTTGTTATTTGGTCCTTAAGTTTCTCATTTCTAGTTGAATGCACTATTGAGTTAGTGCCCTTTTAATTCTGCATTTAAGTTGAGTTGTAAGCCTATTTAAATGCATCATTGCTGATTAATAGAATCAGAAAAGAAACCTACACTTCCAACTATCTTTCTGCCTCTCATACATTGTTATATTTTCTCTTCGACTTGCCTACTAGTTAATTCTTTTCTTTTAAAATATTTTGTTCTTGAGTGATCTTGAGATCTCTGTTCTCCAACATTTGTGAGATTAGAGCAAGGTTTAGATTCAGGTGACCTAACTGAAAAACACCATGGCTTCCAATGGAAGTTCTCTCAACATATCTCAACCAGCCATCCCCATTTTTACGGGACAAAGCTATGAGTTCTGGAGCATCAAGATGAAGAGTTTATTTAAGTCTCAATATCTTTGGGACTTGATAGAGACTGGATTTGCAGATCCGGATGAAGAGCAGCGGTTGAAGGAAAATAGAATGAAGGACGAAAAGACATTGTTCTTCTTTCAGCAGGCAGTCCAAGAGATGGTGTTTTGCCAAATTGCAGCAACCACCACCTCGAGGAAAACATGGAGAATTTTGCAAATAGAATTTCAAGACTCATCAAAGGTAATAGTTGTAAAACTTCAAACTCTTCGGCATGAGTTTGAAACTTTAATCATGAAAGGAAATGAACATGTGCAAGATTTTTTTTGTCTAGAGCAATGGCTATTATTAGTCAAATTACGTCATACAGAGACCAAATAATTGATCAAACTATTGTTGAAATTATTTTAAGGAGTTTAACTCCTAAGTTTGATCATAATGTTGCTGCAATTGAGGAGTCCAAAGATTTGTCAAAATTTCATTTGATGAATTGATGGGTTCTTTACAAGCCCACGAGTCAAGGATAAACAAGTCAGTGGAAAAGCATTTTAATCTAAGGTGGAGAGACCCAATTCAAGAGATCACGACAATGCAACAATTGGAAGAGGAGGACGTAGACGTGCATTTCGTGGAAATAGTCGAGGTCGAAGCCAATGCAGAGGATTTGAACAAAGGCACTTCAATGAGCAAAGACCCAATAGAAGTAGCAAACAATGTCATCACTGCAAGAAGTTCGGGCATGTGCAAGTAGATTGTTGGTACAAAGAGAAACAAGCGAATTAACTAATGAAGAAAGTAAGTTATTTATGGCTCGTGATACTAATGAAGTTGCAAGTGATAGGTGGTTTGTAGATAGCGGCTGCTCCAACCATATGTCAGGCATAAAGCCAATCTTCAAAGAACTTGATGAGACACTAAAATCGACTGTCAAGCCTGGTGATAACAACAACCTTCAGGTTGAAGGAAAAGGAACAGTAGCAATTAGAAACATGTATGGTAAAGTAAAGCTTCTTCATGATGTTCAATTTGTTCCTAGTTTGGCCCATTATTTACTGAGCATTGGGCAACTAATGGCTAATGGATATTCACTTTTGTTTGATGATGCAGCATGCGTTATTAACGATAAAAATTAGGCCAAACAATGATTAATGTTCTCATGGCTGAAAACAGAATGTTTCCGCTAGAAGTTTCAAATCTGAAAATTTTTGCTTTGGTAACTGTGCAAAAAATGACTCTGAATTGTGGCATTTGAGGTATGGGCATCTTAATTTCAAGAGGCTAAAGTTTCTAAGCCAAAAAGGTATGGTCTTTAGATTACCAAAAATTAATTCTTTTGATTTATGCGAAGGCTGCATTTATGGGAAGCAAAGTAGAAAGTTGTTTCCTATTGGAAAGGCTTGGACAACATCTACTTGCCTATTAATTCATGCAAATTTGTGTGGTCCAATGAGTACTGAATCTTTTGGTGGAATTCGATATTTTTTCCTCATCATAGATGATTTCAATCGCATGAGTTGGGTATATTTCCTAAAATACAAATCAGAAGCCTATAAGAATTTTAGAAAATACAAGGCACTAGTGGAGAATCAGAGTGGGTTGCGCATAAAAACTCTCCGAACGGACATAGGTGTTGAGTTCTTATCTAATGAATTTGTCCATTTTTGTGAAGAATCAAGAATTCAAAGGGAACTTACTGCACCCTACACACCAGGGCAAAATAGTGTAGCTGAACATAAGAATCGTATAGTTGTAGAGATGGAAAGAAATTTTGTGAAAGGCAAAAAGGACTTCCAAATCAATACTGGGCAGAAGCAGTTGCAACCTCAATATACTTACTAAACCTATCTCCTACAAAGACTGTGATGAATCAAACGCCATATGAAGCTTGGAGAGTTACAAGTTTTTCAGTAAGCACTTTATGAATTTTTTGTTGTATTGCTTATGTTTTGACTAACTCTCAATCTCGTCAAAAACTAGATGAAAAATCACAAAAATGTAGTTTCATCGGTTATTGTCTTGAATCCAAAGCATACATGTTGTATAATCCTCTTAATGGCAAAGTGATAATTAGTAGAAATGTTGTATTTGATGAAAAGTCAAGTTAATTGGAGTGAAAAACAAGTACAACATGAGATTTGAATACTCATTGAAGAATCTCAAGATAAAGGACAAGAGCCTGCCCCAAATTCACCTGAAGAAGCGACTGAACCAGAGACATTTGCAACACTTGAACAACCTTCACCCAAGTCAATTCCACTGAGAAGATCAACAAGAGCCAGAAAACAGAATCCTAGATATTCTAATCAATCTTGTCAATTTACTTTTATTGTTTCATATCCTATATTTTATGAAGAAACAATTGAAAAGGTGGAGTTGAAGAATGTGATGAAGGAAGAATTGATGGCAATACAAAGAAATGAAACATGGCAGCTCATTGACTTGCCAAATGGAAAGAATGTTGTTGGATTAAAGTGGATATTCAATACAAAGTATCATGTAGATGGAAGTGTATAGAAACACAAGGCTAGACTTGTTGCAAAGGGATACTCGCAGCAACATGGTATTAAATTTGAAGAGACCTTTTCTCCCTCTGCTCGATTTGAAACGATAAGAAAAATTTAAGTCTTGGCTGCTCAACTGAAATGGTCACTTTATCAACTTGATGTTAAGTCAGCGTTCTTGAACGGTTGTTCAACCTCAAGGTTTCAAAATTAGTGGCCAAGAGGAAAAGGTGTACAATCTGAGGAAGGTACTTTATGGGCTAAAACAAGGGTCACACGCTTGATATAGCAAAATCAATTCCTATTTTGTTCAAAATGGGTTTGAAAGACGTGAAAGTGAGCCTACATTGTACCTAAGGAAGCGAGGTAACAATGATCTTCTTGTTGTATGCCTCTATGTTGATGATATAATTTATATGGGTTCATCTCACTCTATTGTAGCTGAATTTAAATCTAGTATGATGAGTAAATTTGAGATCACTGATTTGGGTTTGTTGCATTACTTACTTGGGCTTTAGGTGAAATAAGGAGAAGGTGAAGTACTTGTTTCTCAAAAGAAATATGCATCAGATCTTCTTAAAAGATTTGGCCTTTTCAATTATAAATCTACCGCAACACCCATGAATATAAATGAAAAATTGGAGCAGAAAGATAGTACTGGGCAAGCCAATGCAAGAAGTTTTAGAAGTCTAGTTGGAGGTTTGATTTATTTGGCTCATACTCATCCATATATTTCATACCCTGTTGGTGTTGTTTCAAGGTTTATGAGAAATTCATTGAAGCATTATTTTGGAGCTGCAAAATGAACTTTACACTATGTTGCTGGAATGTTAGAATATGGTATTTTGTATTCTCATGTTTCAAATTTTAGATTGTTAGGCTTTACTGACAGTGATTGGGGTGGCTCGGTGGATGATACGAAGATTACATTAGGTAATATGTTTAGCCTTGGATCAGGCGCAATAACATGGAGTTCGAAGAAACAAGTAACGACAACAATGTCATCTTCAGAGGCAGAGTACATTGCAACAACTTCTTCAGCTTGTCAGTGCATTTGACTTAGGAGAAATTTTTGTTGATCTGAACCAAAAGTAAGAGAAAGCAACACAGATTTATTGCGACAACAAATCTACAATTTCAATGGCTAAGAATCTTGGATTTCATGGAAGAACAAAGCACATTGACATTCACTTCCATTTTATTCGTGAACGGGTGGAAAAACAAGAGATCATATTGAAGTTTTGCAACACCAATGAATAAGTAGCACATATATTCACAAAGGCGCTGCCATTTCAAAAGTATGTTTACTTCAGATCATTGCTTTGTGTTAGCGATTTTGAATCAAGGGGGAAT
Source organism: Solanum stenotomum (assembly GCF_019186545.1). Lineage (NCBI taxonomy): Eukaryota > Viridiplantae > Streptophyta > Magnoliopsida > Solanales > Solanaceae > Solanum > Solanum stenotomum. Next base: position 82,490,666 of record NC_064282.1, on the reverse strand, counting down.
GTTGAATAAATGATTCAAATAAAAGAAGAGAAAATTTACTGCAGTTTTCTTTTTGTAGTTTACTACAGTTTGACTTAGTCTAGGATAGTTGTTATTTGGTCCTTAAGTTTCTCATTTTCAGTTGAATGCACTATTGAGTTTGTGCCCTTTTAATTCTGTATTTAAGTTGAGTTGTAAGCATATATATATTTAAAAGGCATCATTTCTGATTAATAGAATCAGAAAAGCAACCTACACTTCCAACAATCTTTCTGTCTATCATACATTGTTATATTTTATCTTCAACTTGCCTACTAGTTAATTCTTTCCTTTTTAAATATTTTGTTCTTTAGTGATCTTGAGATCTCTATTCTCCAACAAAGTTATCTAACTTGTACAGTAAACTTGAACTTATTTCAATGGTATACTTGGTTTCTTTCCCTTAATTCTATTAAAACCCATGTATTGAAATTTTCTCCAGCCAATACGTGTCTGTAGTTCTCTTCATTTTTTCTCGAGCAATCACGGTTCAACTTCAAGGTATGCCTGTAGTTCTCTTCTATTTTCTGTTACCTTGCGCCTTTCACACACACACTTTCAAGATTTAGATGACTATGGTAAGTATTGGTTGAGTTTTTTATGGTCTTACTTTATTAATACTCACATTTTTTTTCATGTTTATAATGCTTTTAAATATAATTTCTTCTTGGAATTTTGACTTACATGTTAAAAAATATAACCAATTAGCATATGTATTATCTCTTTGATGAATTTTATCTTTGTTATTATCTAACTAATGCACAACTAAATCATCCTGTTAGAAATTTAATAAAATTGACATGTAAAATAAGTTGTCCAGAATGTACACTCAAGGTGCTTGATGATGCATCTAAGTTATCTTATTTGCAGTCGTTTTGTCATTTCTAGATCATAACAGGGGAATCTCTAGGACTGCAGATGATCATGCCTGACTTTGGTGCCAACCACCATTCAAGATTTGGATAATCTTACTGATAATGCAAGGTATCATTTTCTGCTCCAATTCAGCACTCTATTTTCTGCGTGAAAACATGTGATGTGCTCACTACGCTTTGCATTTATTTCTTGGCGCAGTTCTTGTGAATTTGTTAGACAGAAAAATGAATAAAAAACATCAACAAGCAATAACATAATGGAATGGACATCATGAGCATGTAAAATTAAAGAAGGGGTTATGCTACAACATAATAAAATTTTGAATATTCTTAGAACTTTCAGCAATGTAGGTAAAAGAGGAATGAATGACACTGTCAAACCTATAGGAACTTCTCCTCTCCTTCGGGATGGCTCAGTTGGTTTAGAGGGTGGTTATCCACACGGATGACCCAAGATCGATCCCCCCTCAATGCCTTCTGAGTCGAGCCTGTCACATTGGGCTTGCCTAGTGTGGTTTACATCTCCTGTTTGGTTTGCAGGCTATTACACATTGGAGGTTTACCCAGTGTGCACAAAGTGCTCATTATAGAGTGCTTACCCAAAGGGCAGAGGCTGTGGCAGAGGTTGTAGCGGTTGCGGGTTTTCCTGGGGTTCAAAAAAAAAAAAGCCTTCTCCCCTCGAGTTTGAAGGTAGCTTCATGTTCCCATTTAATAAAAACGACTCAACTCAGATATGGTAAGTGATTTGCATGTTCTATGATGATATTTAGTGATTTTTTTTTTGTTATTTCACACATAAATGATGATTTAGTCTTGAAGGGACAAGTTAATTTCTTAAATCATTATTACCACGTAAATATTGAAATGAGGCAGTAGTGTTGGTAAATAAAACTTACCATTGTATCAAATAATAGCACAATTAGCAGCCTAAAGTGTATGAACATGGTCATTTTCTGAACTTATTCCTCATTTAACTCTCAAAACAGTAGTTAATTTGGTTTGTTAATTTTGAGTAGTATCAATAGTAGAACATAGCAATCCAAGGGCACTAATTTTAGCTATTCATTTTATTACCTAAATGAGATATATACATCTTCTGTTTTATAGCTCTCTAATTTTATTTTTGCAACCCCCTTTATTTCAGGTTTCTTCAGCTGATAGATACATCAGGTTTCTTTTTTCACATGTAATAATAGCTTCCTGGTAAGGTCATATCTGGATGAGTTTAGAATGCTCAATTATTTTAGAATCAATTTTCATTTGCAAGGAGTGTTGCTTTAGTTTATAGCTGAGAGTTTTTTAGTTTAGATGACGTATACCCAAGTGACCCATTTAGTGTAATTTATAATAGTGACCCCAGAAATCTCATGCATTTCGATATAGCAGTGTTGGGCTTGTGCTAAGCACGGGCCATGACATCTCTAGTATATATATATATATATATATATATATATATATATATATAAACAAGTCTATCGTCCAAACATGCTTAACATTCAATTATTATTTTTCCATTTACTGCTTTTTTGTTTTTCCTTATTTGGTATCAAAATGAATGTGTTTGTTTTTTGTTGTATTTATAACTTACAAGTACAGTCCCAAATCTTTTTTGCCTTTTGACTTATTTTTGTAAGGTCAAAAAGTCAGAACATTTCTTGCATTTAACATTTATTTCTCTCTTTCTCTCTCCCATTATGTAATAAGATAATATTACACAAAATTATGATTCAATAAATATGATATAACTTTTAGGATAAAAATAATATAGAACATTATTCATAGACCATAAGTGTAATGACCCTCTAGGTCATTTGTGCGTAAATGTATTCGTTACATTGTTTAGAGCATTTCTATATTGACCTCAAAACATAGGTCCGAGAACCAGTTATTAGTGCTGAGATCGAACCTATAGTTGCCGAATTCGGAGGTGTGGGTGAGCACATGGCTTTAGGAAGACAAGTAGCTTAAAAACATGAAAGATTTTGTTTTTGAACTTGGAAAGACTCTTAACTTTTTAACTCAAACCCACTCGACATACTTCGATTAACGGCGTTGAATGTATTCGGTGAATCACTGAAGGAGCTTAAGCTCTCCGATGAGGCTTGAACAAATACCAAACCTAAAGTTCAACTCGATGGGCTCGATGGAGTCCACTTAGTGTACTTCGGTGGATCGCCGACTTGACCCTTGTTTGCCGAAATTGACAGTACCATTTTCCAAATTTTCAGCCCAGAAGGTGAACATGAAGATGTCCGCATAATGATTTCAGTGGATCGCCGACTTGGTTTTGGTCTCATCTAACTTACCTTTCTCAAAATTTTGACTTATTTTCAACCTACACTCAAAACACACGTTATTGAAAGCAATAAGATAAACTTGGGCTACCTCCCAAGAAACACCTTATTTAACGTCGTGACATGACATAGTTCTTACTCATCAATAGTCATTTTTGGGATTTGGATGGTATCGCAAGGCAACACTCCCTTTTACCTTGGTTTGAGATGGGTGGATAGTTTATACAGGTGAGTTTCAAGCTGTTTGATTGACATTAAAAGAGAAGTAACCGTTTGGGTTAAGGTGGAGAAGCCATTTTGCAAATCCTTCAACACATTGTCGAACCCTTCAACCTTGTTGAAGGTCCTTGTGAGCATTTCATCATAGTAGTTTCTCTCTATTTAAGATGGTTCATTTGGTTTGGGACGACGTGAGAGGGAATATACATGTCCTTTTCAACTTCCCTTGTAACACTTTGGAAATAGGACATAGAATTTTTAGCAGAACACAATAGAAAAAAGGTGAAGCACTGAAGGGTTCACAGACCGTGAAAGGGACCATGGTCCGTCACCCTCATCGTGGTTCACACCCAGCCTCATGTAGAGGACCACAGAGCCTTCCACGGACCATGATCTTAACGACGGGCTGTGGTGGTGCCCGGGTTGATCCCCCTCCCTGAACCAGTACACTGGCCAGCAGACCACGACCTACTTGACGGGCCATGGTCCTTGTGACGGGCCGTCATATGGTCCGTGGTCGGCCTCATTAGATTTTAAGTCAAGGGTCGTTTGGTCTTTTCCCCTATCTGTTGGACAACTAAACTACGTCATTTAAACCCCCCCCCCCCACCCTAAACTATGTCGTTTTGGTTAGTTTATGACTAGTAACTCAGTCAGAACTTACCCTAAGCGATTCATTCACCAAAATCATTCAAACTTAGAGCAACAAAAGGAGAAAGAGGCACCAATTTTCCCCCAAGAACAACTAGAAAGTTCCTTTAAGTTTCAGCCCCAAAATCAAAGAATTTCTCCGTAGATTTTGTCACTAGGTATGTGGGATTTCACTAGTGGGTTCCTTTCATCCACTAGGTCCCTAGAATTCATTCAGATCCTTGATTCTCTATATCATATTTAGACCTAGGGTTTCTAGAACTTTAGATAATTGTGCGATTTAGCTGTTACAGTATCCTTAATCAAATTATCATAGTTTCATAACATTGTTGCTTAATCCTTGCACGAAATTCAGAACCCTAGTTGTGTAGATTCGTTTAGTTCATGAATTACACTTGCTAGGTCAGTTTAAACAGATATACATCCTTCAATTAAGAATGTTTCATTATCAGTATTTAAATGTTGCATTCTAAGATTTGCATGTCAGAACATTGAGCTATCGAGTATTTCAGTCATGTTGTTTATACACACTTCAGTTGGGAGTAAACTTAGACCGAGTTGGACTAGGGTTCAGCATACCCTCATAGTCCAAGAACTGCATGCCCCCGTAGGTTTATAAGTCCCCTCTGTGGGCATCAGTTTTAGTGATCACGTCAGTCATTCCTTTATACCCCTGGCAAGGAATATTGCGTCCTCTAGATGGGGGGCGTATACATCAGACTCTGCGTTTAGCTCACGTGGTTTTATGTCGATTAGTAGTAGCTTCCATAGTCAGACTCTAGTGCATTTGACTACGTCTTCAGTTATATTTCAGTTTTCAGTCTCAACATATTATGTACTTGGTCATTTCATTCAGTTTAGTTCATTTCTATATGTATCAGTATTTAATCATGTTCAAATTATGTCATTTTTCAATATGCTTTATTTAATTTATATGTTTGTTTAGCTTTATCCTATCCTACATGCTTAGTACCTTCTAATTAAGTACTGACGCATAGTCCGCGCTACATCTTTTCGTGATGTAGGTTCAGGTCCTCAGCATTCAGAGCATCCGTAAATCGATTCCCGATCCACATGCAACAGCATTAGTGGTGAGTCCTCATACTTCGAGGACAATATACATGTTTTTGTATTTTAGTCTTTCATTATAGTTTTAGTTTTTCTAGAGTTAGTTGGGGCATGTCCCAGCATCTCTAGTCAGTTAGAGGCTTTATTTAGACATAGTTAGATTCAACTTTAGTTTTTGAGTTATAGTCCAGTTCATTAACTCTTATACGTTATTTATATATTCAGACCAGTATTGGGTATTCCCCATCATTTATTTTATCTCAAGTTTTAAGCTTCTACATAGTATGTTTTGTTTAGTTGTTTAAGTATGTTTATGATATGCCAGCTCAGGGTTAGCTTGGGGTCACTCTTGATCCTAGGTCTCATGTTTAAATCAAAGGGGTAGCCTCAGGGCGTGACAAACTTGGTATCAGAGCATTAGTTTTAAGTGTCCTAGAATGTCTGAAAAGCCACACTAAGTAGAGTCCTTTTCATGGGTGTGAATTACACCACATCTAATGAGAGGGAGGCTATGAAGTGTTTTAGGAAAACTTAACTTTCTTTGTTACTCTTATCATGTGTGAGGTATGATCCAATTTCCTCATTTCTAATTCGTCGTTATCCGTTTCAAATCATGCCTCCTCGTAGAGCTTACGCAAGGAATGTTAATGCCCGCAACGCTAACGCAGTTCCTCCAGTCCCAGACCATGAGGTTTCGAATACAGAGTTTCAGAATGTGATTTAGCTTTTGGATTAGAGTATTGACTAATCGAAACAATCAATTGGTTCCAGTTCCTACTAATAGTAATGGTGGATCAGTGGCAGCTAGGGTCTGAGATTTTGTTAGGATGAATCTGCCTGACTTTTTAGGGTCGCAAGTTTGTGAGGACCCATAGAACTTCATTGAGGAGGTTAAGAAAATCTTTAGAGTGATGCAAGTGACTGGAAATGATAGGGTAAAGTTGTCATCCTACCAGCTTAAGGATGTGGCTAACATTTGGTTCACTCAGTGGAAAGAAAATAAGGGTGCAAATGCAACTCCTATGACTTGGGAGTGTTTTACCAGATCTTTTCTGGACAGGTTCTTCCCAAGAGAGTTGAGGGAGGCTAAGGCTTAGGAATTTATGAATTTGAGACAAGGTTCAATGTCAGTCCAAGAGTACTGACTTAAGTTCACCCAGCTCTCTAGGTATGCTCCACATATGGTTGCCGATCCTGGGGCACAAATGAGTAAGTTCCTATTTGGGGTATCTGACTTGGTGAGCCAGAGTGCAGAAATGCTATGTTGTTAGCGGATATGAATAAGTCTAGACTCATGACTTATGCTCAGCAGGTTGAGAGAGATAAGCTTAGAGAACTAGCTAAGGACAACAAGAAGGCTAGAACATGCAACTATGAGTACTCTCAGCAGAAATCGGGTGGCGGAAATCTCTCACAGTTTCAGCAGAAATCTTCAGCTCTAGCACCTTCATCAGCTAGCGCTCCATCCCCCAGGTTTCGACAGGATCAGAAAGATAGGGCATCAGGCTCTAAGTCCCAAGGGAGTATTTTAGGAAATAGGACCTACCTGACTTGTCCAAAGTGTGGTAAGAACCATTCGGGTGACTGTCTTGTAGGAAAGGAAAGATGTTTTAGGTGTGGTCAGTCTTGTCACAGGTTGAGAGATTGCCCTTCTTTTAAACAAGGACAAGGAGGTAACAATAATAGGACTCAGTCTATAGCTCCAGCAGCACCAACAGGTCGCCCAACCCAGCAGGGTACATCATCTGGTACATGTAGCAGTCAGCGCCAGAATAGGTTGTATGTTTTCCAGGCTCTCTTAGATCATGAAGATTCTCCTGATGTGGTTGCTGGTACGTTACAAGTCTTTCATTTAGGTGTTTTTTCTTTGTTAAATCTAGGGGCTACTCTTTATTTTGTAACTCCATATATAGTAGTGAACTTTGGTGTCAGTCTAGAAACTCTCTCAGAACCCTTCTCAGTCTCTACTCCAGTTAGTGACCCATTTATAGCTAGATGGGTATACAAAAATTGCCCTGTCACAGTCTCTCAGTAAGTCACATCATCAGATCTTGTAGCGTTAGAAATGGTATACTTTGATATCATTCCAGGCATGGATTGGTTACATTCCTGTTATACCTCGGTCGATTGTAGAACTAGGATCATTCATTTCCAATTTCTAGACGAGCCAGTCTTAGAATGGAGGGATAGTAGCTCAGTGCCTCTAGGTCGATTTATCTCTTACCTTAAGTCTAGAAAAATGATCTCTAAAGGGTACATTTATTATCTTGTTCGGGTTAAGGATTTAAATTTCGAAGCCCCAACTCTTGAGTCAGTTCCAGTAGTAAATGATTTCCAGAAATGTTTCTAGAAGATCTTCTTAGAGTTCCTCCTGAAGGGGAAATCAACTTTTGAATTGATCTCTTTCTAGATACCTAGCCTATTTGGATCCCTCCTTACAAAATGGCTCCAGCTAAGCTCAAGGAATTGAAAGAACAGATGAAAGACCTTTTAGATAAAGGCTTCATCAGACGTAGTGTCTCTCCATGGGGTGCTCTAGTTGTATTCGTGAAAAAGAAAGATGGTTCTCTCAGGATGTGCATTGACTATCAACAGTTGAACAAAGTAATAATCAAGAATAAGTACCTTATTCCCAGGATTGATGACTTGTTCGACCAACTTCAGGGTGGTAGTCATTTTTGAATATAGACCTCAGATCCAGTTATCATCAGATCAAAGTCAGAGATAGTGACATCCTGAAAAAAAACCTTCAGAACTTGGTATGGTCATTATGAATTTGTAGTTATGTCATTTGGGCTAACCAATTCTCTTACAGCTTTCATGGATTTAATGAACAGGGTGTTCAAACAGTATTTGAACTTGTTCGTTGTCATCTTTATTGATGATATCCTCATTTACTCTAGGAATGAGGAGGATCATGCGACTCATTTGAGGGTTGTCCTGCAAACTCATAAAGATCGCCAGTTATTCGCTAAGTTTAGCAAATGTAAGTTTTGGTTGCAATTAGTTGCTTTCCTTGGCCATTTAGTATCTAGCGAAGGGATCCGAGTGGATTCTCATAAAATAGAGGCAGTGAAGCAATGGCCCAGACCCACCTCTCCAATATATATCATAAGTTTCTTGGGTTTGGCTAGTTATTACAGGAGATTCGTTGAAGGGTTTTGTTCCATAACTTCCCCATTAACCAAGTTGACTCAAAAAAAGATTAAGTTTTAGTGGTCAAATGAGCATGAGAAGAGTTTCACAGAACTGAAAACTAGGTTGATTACAGCTCTCATTTTGACTCTACCAGATGGTTCAGACGGTTATTTGATCTATTGTAATGCGTTCAGAGTCAACCTGCGTTGTGTGTTGATGCAACGAGGTAAGGCCATAACTTATGCTTCTAGACAGCTTAAGGTTCATGAGAAGAACTACCGACTCATGACCTCGAGCTTGTTGTCGTAGTATTTGTCCTAAAGATTTGGAGACATTACTTGTATGGTGTTCACGTAGATGTGTTCACAGATCATAAGAGCCTCCAGTATGTATTCACCTAGAAAGAGTTGAATCTTCGGCATAGTAGATGGCTTGAATTCCTCATGGACTATGACATGAATGTGCTTTACCATCCTGGTAAGGCCAATGTAGTAGTTGTTGTTCTCAGCAGACTGTCTATGGGTAGTGTAGCACATGTTGAGGAAGATAAAAAAGAGTTAGCCAAAGATGTTCACCGGCTTGCTCGCTTAGGAGTTGGTGTTACAGACATGTCAGATGGTGGTGTGATAGTTCAATATAGATCCTAATATTCATTGGTAGTTGAGGTTAAGGAAAAACAAGATAGTGATCCTATATTGCTTCTGTTGAAAGGTGCATTTCATCAAATAGAAAATAAAGGCTTTCTCCCAAGGGGGAGATGGTGTGCTTCGTTACCAGGGCCACTTATGTTTTCCTAAGGTGGGTGAGTTGAGGCAGCAGATCCTTACAGAAGCCCATAACTCTAGGTATTCTATTCATCCAGGTGAAACCAAGATGTACCGTGATCTGTGGAAAATCTTTTGGTGGAATGGCATGAAGAGGGATATAGCAGATTTTGTGGCTAAGTGCCCTAATTGTCAACATGTTAAGGTAGTACATCAGAAACCAGGAGGCATGACTCAAGAGATTAACATTCCTACATGGAAGTAGGAAATGATAAACATGGACTTCATTACGGGTTTACCTCGTACTCGCAGACAACATGCCTCCATTTGGGTGATAGTATACAGAGTCACTAAGTCCGCTCACTTTTTGGCTGTCAAGACTACAGGTTCAATGGATAATTAAGCTAAACTCTACATAAATTAGATAGTCAGGTTACATGGGGTTCCTTTGTCTATCATCACAGATAGAGGTCCTCAGTTTACCTCTCATTTCTGGAAATTATTTAAGAATGGTTTTGGTACTCAGGCTAATCTCAGTACAGCATTTCATCCACAGATAGATAGTAAGGCAGAGCGTACCATTCAAATCTTAGAGGACACGTTGAGAGCTTGTGTGATTAATTTCAAGGGTAGTTGGGATTAGCAACCATATGTGGAGCATACCTGGAGAGCTGGGTGAACTTAAGTCCGTATTCTTGGACTGACATTGAACGTTGTCTCAAATTCATAAACTCCTGAGCTTTAGCCTCTATCAACTCTCTTGGGAAGAACCTGTCCAGAAAAGCTCCAGTAAAACACTCCCAAGTCACAGGAGCTGCATCCGCTCCCATGTTTTCTTTCGACTGAGTGAACCAAATGTGAGCTACATCCTTAAGTTGGTAGGATGCCAACTCTACCCTATTATTTCTAGTCACTTGCATCACTCTAAAGATTTTCTTAACCTCATCAATGAAGTTCTATGGGTCCTCACCAATCTGTGACCCTAGGAACTCAGGCGGATTCATTCGAACAAAATCTCAAACTCTAGCTGCCACTGATCCACCATTAGTGTTAGTAAGTATTGGGCCTGCTGATTGTTCTAGTTGGCTACACTTTGAGCCAAGAGCTGGATAGCATTCCGAAACTTTGCATTTGAATCCTTATGGTCTAGGACTGGAGTAACTGCATTTGCATTGCGGGCATTAGCATTCATTGCGTAAGCTCTACGAGAAGGCATGATCTGAAACACATAATGACGGATTAGAAAGGAGAAGTTAGAGCATATCTCACGCACGATAAGAATAGCAAAGAAAGTGAAGTTTTTTCTTAAAACACTTCATAGCCTCCCTCTCATATAATGTGGTGTACTTCACACCCATGAAAGAGACTCTATGTAGTGCGTCTTTCAGACATCCTATGACTATTGAACCTTATGCTCTGATACCAAGATTATCACGCTCCGAGGCTACCCCCATGATGTAAACATAGGACCTAGGATCACGAGTGACCCTAAGCTAACCCTGAGTTGGCATATCGTAAGCATACTTAAATAACTAAACAAGTAATACTATGCCGAAGTTTAAAACATGAGATAAACTGAATGATGGGGAATACCCAATATTGTTCTGAATATATAAATACTGAATAAGAGTTAATGATACTGGACTATAACTCAAAAACTAAAGCTGAATCTAATTATGTCTCAATAAAGCCTCTAATTGACTAAAGATGTTGGGACATGCCCCCAGCTAACTCTAGCAAAACTAAAACTGAAACTGAAATGAAAGACTAAAATACGAAAACATGTCTATTGTCCTCGAAGTATGAGGACTCAGCCTACTTCACAAAAGAAGGTAGCGCAGAGTATGTGTCAATACTTAGAAGGTATTGAGCATGTATAATAGAATAAAGCTAAACAAACATATTAAGCAATGATACAATCTGAACATGATGAAGATACTGAAATATATAGAAATGAACTAAACTGTGTGCAATGACAAAGTACATAACATGCTGAGATTGAAAACTAAAATATGACTGAAAACCTAGCCAAATGCACTAGAGTCTAACTATGGGAGCTACTATTAACCGACATAAAATGTCACACCCCGAGCCTACACCCTGGGCAGGACTAGCACTCAAGAATCATTATTGGCCACAAGCAAACCCTTGGCTTGGCTTACTTACTCAGCGGAAGACTTAACTTAACAAAGATAACTCATATAAAACTTATAATGTTGTAAAGAAAACATTCAACTAGCCAATAAGGCAATTCAAGTCTCAACATAAGATAATGAAATGAAAAGACTAAAGACTAACATCTGAATGAAGCCTTTAAACAACTAAGATGGATGTCAAGACAAGATCCACGACATCCTAATGAACTAATAATAATACTGAAAACAATAAAATGGATCCTCTAAAAGCAAGGAGGTTCACCACAAGACTCAGAGGGCTCAACTGGATTAACGATGAGCTGGATGCTGATCCTGGTTACCTGTGTCTGCATCATAATAAGATGTAGTCCAAATGGCATTAGTACATTGTATGTACGAGTATGCGAGGAGAATTCTAAAACAAGACATAAGCTTGAAAGGAACATAAGAACTTACCTGGCTCAACTCAACTTCACATAACTGAACTCATTTCAATATAAAGTAGTTTAAAATAAGTGCAATATAAAGAAAAGCTATTTAAAACATGACTGTCAACTCTGTGTATTTTAGAAATACAATGATACTCTGTATGTATGCAAAGATACAACATAACTCTGAAATGTATGTAAAAATACGATTAAACTGTGTATATAAGAATACAAAATACTTTTGTGGGAGTTTCTCTAACCGACATCCATCAGTTAAGAGCTATTGTGATGATACAATGTTTTATCTCACACTGCCAGGGCTGTCCTATACCTTGCCGAGGGTATAGAACTTGAACTACAAAGTGGATCCACTAGTCTATGCTAAAAAGCACTAAGGAATCATCTAAAAAGTATGACCCTTTTCTACCCATAGTGGCTACATGGTTTATGGGGGCTGTGAGTTGTCTGAACTCTCCCCCATATCGATGCTCAATACTACTCTCAAAATATGATATTAGCTCTTATGTTTAAAAACATACTTCTTTCTGTGATTTGAGATAATTGCTCAAAAACTTAGCTCAAAGGCTAACTTGGAAATCAAAATTTCCCCTCTTGCTTAATTGTGAAAGCATTTATTCTTTTTTGAAAACTAGCTCAAAGGCTCTTTGGAAATCAAGGTTTCCTTTCTTGTTTAAATGTGAAAACATTTTAAACCCTTTGGGAATACATAGTCCCCATATAATTTTGAAGAAATGAACTTCAATCTTTACTCTTTACTCAACTTGAACTTTAAGTCTTAAAACAAAGCTAAAACATTTGGAAAAGACTTTTGGAAAACTCTAAGAACTCTTCTTGACTTGACTCTTACTTCTCTTGACTTTGATCTTAACTTTCCTTGAATTTGAATTTATGGATTCAAGGTTATGATTCATGTGTCTGGATGATTTCTAGGTGTTTAGAAGTCATTTAGAGTAGCTAGAATCAATGGAAAGAGTTAGTACCCTTAAAGAGGACCTAAATGGGCTAAACAATGAAAAATGGGTGGAAAATGACGATGCGGGCGTGTCCTTGGCGCGCCACGCCAACCCCAACTTACTGGGGCTCATTTCGGGCACACTGTAGGCACACCGCGCCAGTCCCTCTGACGCTACGGGGGCGTGTCGCGCCAGCCCCATCCCAGGCAAACCCGACGAACTTTTCAACTCGTTTTCTGACCTTAATTCGATTAATTTCGATTCTTTTTCTCTATATCTCTTTAGATTCATGTACCCAAAACATATACACCAGAATCTAACTCAAAGCAACTATAATAATCACATTAATGTAACGACTCTAAAAATGATAGGTTGAACTAGAGCCTTGACGTTTGGGTTAGTGTGACTTTAGGTTGGCGTCTAGGCTATATTATAACCTAAGTGGGGGTAAGGTGTAAGCCTAGGGTGCAAGCAAGAGCCTAGGCTAGCAAGATAGGGTGAAATAAGCCTTGTTCCTAGAAGGGCTGTTTGGCGATGGGCTGCTTGATCGCCCAAGGGGTTGGGCGAGTCGCCCTTCTGCCCTTGTGATCAACTAGTGGCTGCCCCATTTGGCGAAGATGCTGGACCAAAGGGCGAGCTAGGTGCAAGCTCGCCAACCAGCTTGGAGTGTCGCCCTTTTCCCTTTTAGTCCGCCAAGTGGACTGCCTCATTTAGTGAGCTCACTGGAACAAAGAGCGAGCCAAGGGTGCACTTGGTGAGTTTCCTAGTGCACTTGGCGAGCCCAAGTGTCCAAAGGGCGAGCTAAAATGGGCAAGGGGCAGAATTTTTAAGTTGGAACTTTAAAGGTCTTTGAGTCCTCTTCCCAATGCCATCGAGTTTGCCCAATTCCGCTCTCGGAGTAAAAGGTTATGCCCGAGATAGTGAAGCACTGTCAGGTTGGAAAAATGGGCGAGCCAAGGGCCATTAGGCGAGTCGCCTAGTGCCCTTGGCGAGCCAAGGGGTGCAAAGGGCAAGCTTAGACGGGTTTGGTGCAAACTTTTAAGTTTAAACTTTGTGGGTACTTGGCTATTTTCCAAAGTTAAGTCTCTATTATTCTATGCCTTTCCTAGCAACTATAAAACCTTTTTAGACCTAAATTCTTTCATTTAAGTCACTCCAAATAGAATCAAAAGAAAACCCACCTCCTCTCAAATATTTCCTTTCACTAGAAATCCTCCATTAGAGAAGAAGAGGAAGGGAGCCTTTGAAGCTAAGGTTTGGTGATTTCAAGGCTTTTCTTCATCAAATTTCTTGGGGAATCTTAGTAAAGGTATGGTGATCCTTCTTCTAGGGTTAGTTTTCACCCTAGAGTCAATTTCAAAGATGTTTCCAAGGTTTTCAAGTTCCACCAAAAACCTAAATTTCACTCAAACTCATGGGTTCTTGCATCAAAAGATTTCAAATGATAAAGTATGATTACATTGATGTTTTAAGATGAAAAACTCTATGAACTCATGATTTCTCTAAATTTCTAAATTGTTCCTTATGAAGTGGGTTTGTTGATTATGAATGAATGTTGATGGATTAATGCCTAGATTGATTTAGATTATTGATTTGTATCATAACCTATGTCTAATTATGATGAATTGTTGGTGAATTGAGGATTGGTGATTGTGGCCTTGAAATTAAAGGGCAAGTTTGGCCTAATTACTTGTTGTAATAGAATGATGCTTAAATTGTTGATCCACTTGAAAGGTGGAGGTGTTTACTTATGTGTGCATTGTGATAATGGCCTTGAAGGCATTATATGAGGAATTGAAGTATTGTAATGATGTTGTGTATATGATTGTGATGTGAAGGTTATACTTGTCGTTTCAATGGTAGAATGATGATCTTATGTGAAATGTGAATGTGTTGTGATTGAAAGTGTATTCTCACTAAACACTTATGAATATTGATAGTAGAATGTGAAGGGTTTCTATATTGTAATGTCTTATCTTGACTTGGTAGACTTAGGCGCTCTCTTCTTGATAAATGAAGGCTATGATTGAATGTGATCTCTTGACTTGGTAGGCTTAGGCATCCTTCTCTTGAGTAATGAATGTATCTTGACTTTATGTCTTAATGTCTTGAATTGGTAGACCTAATATTGGTAGCCTCTTCATTAATGAATGAATAAATGACTTGATTGGTAGACCTAATGTTGGTAGCCTCTTCATTAATGAATGAATGAATGACTTGATTGGTAGACCTAATGTTGGTAGCCTTTCTATAAATGACTAATGAGGTATTTTAGACTATGACTTGAATCGGTACACCTAAAGTTGGTGGCCCTTCAAAGTGAGTCTAGAATCCTATGTGAATGTGAAACCTTGAAGCGGTAGACCTAATGGTGGTGGCATTTTTTTTTTTGTGAAATGATGAACCAATAGACGGTAGACCTAATGGTGGTGGCTCTCTCTAGGAAGATCAATGAGCTATCCTTAATGTACCTTGAACGGTAGACCTATTGGTGGTAGCCCTTCTTGGTAAAAGTACTTAGGGTCGATAGGCCTAATGTTGGTGGCCCTCTCTAGTGCACTAATCTATGGGAACTAAGGCTAAGAATTGAGTGGATATGGTTAAGATGGTGGCTCTTCACAATGAAGAGGCTAGAGTCCAATGAACATCTTTGGATATCCCATAAACTATGTGCCAACATAGGATGTGTTTTAGTTCTACCCTTGGCAAGTAGAACACCTTCCACGGTGTAGGGTTTATAACACCGGATTCCATGTCTAGCTTGCATGGTCTATGTCGGTTAATGCCAATTCCCATTATGTGGGATGTGCACTCTAGTTACTTGATATGTTCTACAACGTGTAGGTAGTAGTATGGGATGCTATCTACACATGGCATGAGTAGGCTTTGAAGGTTCCATAGTGAGTTCCCTAAGTCTTAATGACTAATGTGTAAAAGTCCTCTAAATGCATGAATGTGTCGTAAATGAACCTAATGAAGAATGTTGGCTCCTAAATTCTTATAATGTAAACATGCATTCTATACTTGACTTGTATAATGAATGACTTCCTTGTTATGACTTGATGAATGTGAGTGTGCCTTATCTAGGTGATTCCAAATGAATACTTGGTGTGAGTAGTAGTATGTGATGCTACTTGCACATTGCACAAGTAGGACTTAGGAGTTACATAGGTGATGGTCCATTTGTAATGATCACGTCTTTTATAATGTTCATATCTCTTATGTGTGACTTATTGTGAAGGAATTGAAAGGTTGTATACGAGTTCTCTTTTGGTGGCCTTAGGGTGATGCTCTGGTGTGGATACTGGTATGGGACGCTATCCATACATTGCACAAAGTGTTGCCTAAGGGTTACTTGAGGGGAATGGTTAAAGGTAAAGGAAATGGGTTGTATGTGTTGAATATGGTTCCATTGTGAGACACTTGTGTGTTGGTTGTGTGTAAGTATTATGCCTCTATTCTCATGTTCATGAAGGTTTTATCAAAAATGGCATACAGGCATGACTTTCAACAAAATGTCCCTTTAAAGCATGTTTTTGCATGGTCATCATACTTCGTACATTTTTGTGTGCTAACCCATATTTCCTATTTTTACTACAAGTGTAGGTTCCGGCAAGTGATCGTTTCTAGCTAGAAATTGAAGTGCTTGGGATAGAGTTTTCCTCCAAGACTTGGTATGTCCTCATAGATCGAGGACAAAGACTCTTATTGTTCTAGTTCCTTTATGTTTAAGACTTTGTAATAGACATTCTAGTATTTTCGATTGTAAAGGGCCGTGACCCTATCTTGTTAAAGTTTGTCTTAAGATGGCCGTGTGAGACTTAGTATTCCGTTGCTTTATGAAAGTGTTTTTAATAGTATGGTTTTAAATAAAGGTTTTAATTCCGCACTATTTTCTATTGTCTATGCAATGAATGAGCTAAGAGGCTTGTATTAGAACTCTTCGAGGTCGAGTACGCCATGTTACGACTAGGAGGTGCTCTCGGGTCGTGACAAATAAACTTTCAAGAACTCCTCAATCTCATCCCAAATTCAAGAACAAAACTAATTCAAGAATACAACTCAAGAACATCAAATTCTCAATCTCTTTAGAACGAAAATATGTTGAATTAAACATTTTTGGCACGTGGGTGAATGGACCCAACGCTATGTGATCTCACATACCTCGTAGGATTGAATCCTTGGTGAAATCCACAATCAAACTCGAACGCTCTTGATGAATCTTGCCTTTTTCTCCTTCTTTCTCCTCTTCTCTCCTTTCTCCAAGTCCTAGCGTATGTTTCCAATTTTCTAAACTGATCAAATTCTGATTTGACCCCAATTAAACTCCTAAAAACGGATTAAAATAATTGGGTAAGGAAAAGACTAAAATACCCTTCCAAAATCTGGTTCGACTTTCCTTATTTAAACAGCCCAACTTCAATTGGTCGTATCTCACTCATACAAACTTGGAATCGCACAAACTCAGAGGCGCTGGAAAGATTGTTCCAAGATCTTTCCTACCATATCTGGAAGCACACCTAACTCATCCTGAGCTAAGTGTTATGGTCGTTCAAAGTTGACCAAAAACCCAAACTTAACTTAAACAATTTTCCAAAATTTTATTCTTTCCCAAAAAGTCTCTTTCTAATTCTAGTTATTTCTAGTTATGGGGTGTTACATAAAACCATGTGAGCTAAATATGGAGTCGGATGTATTCGCCCTATTGAGAGGACCCAATATACCTTGCTAGGGGTAGAAAGGCATGATTGTCATGATCACTAAATCTGATGCCCAACAGAGGGGACTTATAATCCTACGGGGGCACGTAGTTTTGGGACTATGAAGGTACACTGAACCCTAGTCAAACTCGGTGCTAAGCCTACTCCCAACTGGAATATGTGTATGACATAACATAACTGAAATACTGGATTAGCTCAATATTCTAACATGCTAATTGAGAATGCATCATTTATGTACTGACAATGAAACATTCAAAATTTGAGGCATGTATATCTGTTTAACTAACCTAGCAAGTGTAATTCATGAACTAAGAGACTCTACACAACTATGGTTCTGAGTTTCATTCAAGAACTAAGCAACGATCCCACAAAAAACGTGATAATCTGATTAAGAATACTATAACAACTAAATCACAACCATTCCTAAGGTTTTAGAAAACCCTAGGTCTAGACAAGATATATGAATCAAGAATTTGACTGAATTCTAGGGACCTAGTGCATGAAAGGAACCCACCAGTGAAATCTCACATACCTGGTGATGAATTTCACAGAGAAATCTTTTGATTTCGGGGCTGGAACTGAAGAAAACTTGCTACGTGTTCTTGAGAAAGCTATCGCATGATTCTTCCTATGTTGCTCTAAGTTTTGACGAATTTAGGAGAATGGTCAACTAGGGTAGGTTTTGATTAAGTTACTAGGCTTAAACTGAGTAAAATGACATAGTTTAGGGGTTAAATGATGTAGTTAGGTGCCCAATGCATAGGGGAAAATACCAAACGACCTCACTTAAAATCTGTCGAAGCCACCGATGGCCCCTGACCGAAGGACCGTGGACTGACCGACGGTCCGTCCTGGCAGAGTGTCGTTTGGCTTCAGAGAGCAGGAGCTGGGGGTCATGATCCACGGACCTTGACCCCACAGCCCGTGGTCTGACCTACAGTCCTTAGGTTCGGCCGTGGGTCGTGCCTTTTCTGAGAATTCTCGGAAGAATTGAGGTGGCCAACCACGGACCCCACCTATGGTATGTGGTTCAACCTATGGTCCATAGGTGGCCTCCGTAGGGGGCACCTGCAACTTTCGAAAATCTGCAAATTTTTATCCTTTCTGAATCTAGGGTGTTACACGCGTAGTGATTTATTGTTGGATGGGAAACTTAGATGGCCGGTTAATAGAAATTTCCTTGTTCCTTATCTAAAAGAGAGGAGGAGTGGAGTCTCTAAGATTTTGTGTTTGAAGTCACAACTCGTTTGCCTTTTCTTCTAGTCATTTCTGGCAAGGCACAATCATTCAAACACAGCTTTAGTAAAGGTTAGTTCAAATCAAACCCAAAAGAAAACAAAACTCAAAACTAGGCTTTGAGGCTTCCTGAATGGGAAGGAGTCTCGCCCATCAGGTTAGGTGAGCTCGTCAAAGTTGATAGTGCACAAATTAGTCAAACTCAGGCATGAAGGGCAGAGTCATTTCCCACTCGGTGATTCGTCGAATTGGTTTCGACGGACTAAGACAAGTCCACCGAAAATGACACTATAAAAAATACGGTTCGCCTTAAAGCCTTAAGGAGAAGGGGAGGAGCAGTTATCTATGTAATTACGGTCTGGTTGTTTGGTTAATTCTAAGGCCCACCTTTCACAAGAGTAGAGGCTGGTACGAACAAGTATAAAAGGTGATGTCCACTCCCACTTGGCGATACGTCGAGTGGGTTACGGTGAACTAAGACAAGCCCATCGGATGGAATAGTATACAAGTCATATATCCAAGTATAGACAGCGGTCTGGGGCCAACTCGATGACTCACCTAGTTACCTTGGCTAGCTAAGACAAGCCGACTAACATGTAATTTTCAGCCCACTGCCTAGTTTCAACATTTCAATACCAATACACAACGATACCTAATTACCAATGAGTTTTACACTCTACCCACTGATAGTTAGACTTCCCCAAAATACCACAAAGTATTATCCAAAATAATGATTTTCCCTTTAAAAAAAGTCGCAACTCTATCTATCATTGGACAAATTTATGCCCTCGGGGTAACACTAGGCTAATGAGACTTCACCCACACTCAATTCAACCACGACCCAGTACAAACAAGGGTTTACTTCAAGTTTTAACCAAGACAGTCAATTTAGTAATTTCAGGAACAAAATCAACTATCCTAACTAATGGGAACAATTCAATATCATGCATTAGGCACTACCCATACAAATTCAACAACAATACGCTTCAATGGCACTAAGCCCATATCAAAAACATTAATTTCACTACAAGAAATATGATTTTCTGTGACGACTTTTTGTGGCGACGAAGTGAGTTGCAACAAAATATAAGGTTTTTGTGGTGACTCATAAAAATTGGCACAAAAGATGAAAGTTTTAGTGGCGACCTTTGTTGTTGCCACTGTAAACAATATATACTGTGGCAAAATGGCTATGATCGCTACAATACGTACTATTTTTTTCTAATTAACAGTAGCAGAAAATGTATTTGTGGCAACTTATTAGTAGTCGCTGCAAAAGGCATATTTTGTGGCGACATAATCGCCATTAAAAGGATATTTTTGCAACAACATTTTTGGTCGCCACTAATTTTTTTCCTTGATATTCATTTTAATTTAATATTTAAATTAAAATTCTTGTTAATAGTTTTAAAGATGTAAATTGTGCTATTTAAATATTTACACTTTTTTTTTAAGAAAAAAAATATTTACACTAATTATATAAAGCATGTGTTATAAATAAGTACTTGTAGTAATTGCACATGGGTAAAGACATGTATTCTACATCTATATATATATATATATATATATATATATATCATTTCTATCGACAACAAAATTAACAATGGAGGAACTTTACAATATTTATACTTTCAAAAAGAATTAATAATCATTGTAAAATAGAAAAAAATAATTAATTTTATTTGTTAACTTCTAATTTTTCCGTACCTTATATATTTTACTAAGTTGCTAATTTATATTCAATTTTTTTAAAACATTACATGATGACAAACTACTTATTAATTTAATATTATATTTACTACATATCTTGTTATTATTTCTCATAATTTTATAAGATCGTTTTTACTTTTTATTTTAAATAGCTCAAAATAAGTTTTGTTTTGTGTTGAAGTTCCATTTCAATGAGCTATAACTAGGGTAAACTATTCTAGAACCTCACACAACCTCCATTTTACTATTAGTGTTTTCCTCTTCTCCGTAGTATTGGCTCTGGAAATCAACATTTCCCTTAAATTCAATCAATCTCACTTTTCTTTCTTCTTGAGGTACTTTTCTTGGTATGAATATTAATTAAGAAATCTAGGATTTTTCGCATCAACAATCTATTAGATCTCGTAGTTTTCTATTTTTTTTTTATAGGCTTTAGGTTTCTTATCCCTGTGACTTTAATTTGTGTTTGTAATTGTTTTCTACTTTATACAAAATTTGAGATCTATGTATTTGGATGAAAAAATGGTGTTTATATTTGGGTTAGGGCTTGGATTTGAAGATATATGGGCTTCGTTATTGCGTCAAAGCTCTTAATGAAGGAGCTTAAGGATCTGTAGGATTTTTTCACATCACGCGATGCTGGAATGTCGGCTTCATATCCTATTTTGTCTGTCACTTCTCATTATTTTATGGTTCTTGAGCTTGTTGAGATTATGCAATTAAAGTATTTTAGTTTGTTATAATTAGTTAGAAGTTAGTTAGATGTGTTACAAAATAGGGAATCAAGTTAGTTAGACTGTTCCTTCTAGATTGTTCCAACTGAAGTTTTGTATATATGTAACACCTTGTAAAGACTGATTCATTCATTCAAAATAGATGGCTTCATGCTATTCTTCTCTCTAGTCTTAGCTTCTTCCATGTGAGCTTAAGCTTTCGTTAATGGAGTTTTTCTTCAGCTTGTGTTGCTGATTTTATCATGGTATCAGAGCGCAGAGAATGCTCACAAATTCTCTTCCGCATCTAATCCAATTCGTGAGGTTTTTGTTTCTCTGGTTTGTGATTGATCAATTTTTCTTCTCAGAAGAATTGCATTGTGAATTCCTCTATTGTTTCTGTCATTTCCGATCTTCATCTGTTTTTCTCCTCTCTGTTATCTGGAGGATTCATTTTGTTCTTGTTTGATTATCACGATTGAATTTGTATTTGTGTTGTTATTGGTTGATTGTCGAGTGATTGAATATCTTCACGATTCTCAATATGGTTGATCTCCAAGCTGAAGCTAATTCAAGTTCCTCTCATCTTCATGCTGATCCGACATCAGTTCAAATAGATTTTGCCAGTCCTCTTTACTTGCATCCATCAGAAAGTGCTGGATCTTCTCTATTGCCTGCACTTTTTTATGGTACAGGTTACAAATCTTGGAGAAGAGCTGTACTTAGAGCTCTATCAGTGAAAAGCAAAACAAGATTCATCAATGAAACACTTGTACGACCTACTCCTACTGATCCTGGTTTTCTGCAATGGGAAAGATGTGATGATATGGTAACTTCTTGGATCCTGAATTCATTGTCTCCTGATCTACGTGATACTCTGCAGTACGTAACAATGCTCATGAGCTTTGAGCAGAGTTGGAAGAAAGGTATGATCAAACCAATGGATGCAAACTATATCAGCTACAGAAGGAGATAAATGACCTTGTTCAAGGTTCTCTAGACATTACTGGCTATTATACAAGAATGCAGAAGTTGTGGGAAGAAATGAGTACTATAGATGTCATTTCTCAGTGTACATGTGTGTGCACTTGTGGCAAAATTTGATACGCTCAAATTACACCTTCTTACAGAAGTATAAGCGATCGTTATCAAGTAAAGAACCCAACTTGTAGGTTAGGATCGATCCCACGAGGAAAATGGTTTAGACTTTACTTTAACCAACAATTATATTCAATTAGTCAAATTATTTCCAGAAACAGGTAATTAAAGGGGGGTTGTGCTTGTGTGAAACAAATATTACGAACTTAATAAGGAATCAGTAATCAAACTCAACTTTGGTTGTTATTAAGATAAGAGAAATAACTAGGGTATACGTGTTCCCCACAATCTCATAACGCAGTAATCCTAGTAACAACAATCCTTTTCTAGTGTATTACATGCAAAGTGATAAGTTAGGTATCTTTTAATCCTTGGTCCGGCATCTAGAGAATTTCACCCCGGACCTTGGTCTGGCTACGTGTGTATAATTTACTAACCCTTACCTTTACCTCATATTAGACATCATAATCGATGTTTGGCTTAGTTATTACTTCGCACCAATCGACACTAGCCTATTAGATAGTATCACACTAAATCTATGTTGATAATTCTTTTCTTGTTAATTACCTCCTTGGTCCGGCAAGTAGTAACAAGGCGAGTTCTAA
>NC_064282.1:82461137-82467858 GCF_019186545.1 Solanum stenotomum | reverse complement strand
AAATCAATAATTGCTAGAGTTGCAAACTAATCTCCAAAGTTACAAAGTAAAACTAGAATAATAATGTCTAACCCCCAAAAACGAGGTTTACATGTCCTATTTATAGAAAACAAATCCTAAATAAAAAAGGAAACAAATTAAGGAAAGTTTTGTTCAGGTACGCGTCTTAAATCCACGAGACTGACTTACGGACCGTCGATGGATCTACGGTCCGTAAGTCACTTCCGTCAATAGGGACTTAGAAAATATTTCAGCTTCCAAAAATCAGCTTCCCTGAAGCAGACGATTGACCAGCAGTACGGACCGTAGATCGACCTACGCTTCGTCAATCCCCTCTGTAGCTCCATACTTAGAATCTTCAAAAATCAGGTACTGGAACCCTTGCAGTATCACTCTACGGATCAACAGTACGGTCTGTAGATTAATCTACGGACCGTCAATGGGCACCGTGGTTCCACACTTTGTCAGATTTCCCTGATTTGTCCTCAATACCATGCCTGCTGATCTACGGTCATAACCTACGGACCGTGAATGGACCTACGGTCCGTAGATCATCTCCGTAAGTGCCCTGTTTCTGCATTTCTTTCAGTTGTCTTTAAACTTCCGCGCCTAAACACCTTTCCTGCAAAACATGATAAAAACACATAAAAACTAATATAAAAAGGCCCTAGACACACACAACTTGTAAGTAAAATGTATTAGAAATACTGTAAACTCACGGTATATCAACACCCTCAACTTAAATTCGTTGTTTGTCCTCAAGCGACGCACTACAACTCTAAACGACACTTGTATAGAAGCAAGCATTTCTAAACTCAAGCAATCACATGGCTCTCTACCTCCTCATTGTTCGGGTGCACATTTATCCTCTTAGACTCGACAAGCCAACTCATGTGGATCACATCATGACACAGACCAACCAACTGACACACAACAAACACCTTCTCACTGTCACCCAGGTACCAACTTTCCGACGATGTAACTAGTGCCCTTTCTTCAAACGAAATCCCTTTTTCGCAAAAATTTAATGTCATTCACGGTACAAGGATTTATTCAACACTCACGCTCAGAAGTAATTTCAAATACAGTTAGTGCTTACTGCCATAAGCTTGCCCTTATTTTCACTGCTTAGGCTCTCCAAACTAGACTCTAGGATCACTATAGGACTTTATTGGCTTGTAACGTAGGCTCAGGGTCAGGTGTGGTATATTTGGGTACTGCTTAGTGACTTTCTGCCCTCCTTGTCATTACACTAGGCTTTTAACCTCTTTTTGCTCTATTTTTGTCATATTATTGCTTTACCTTCTTTCCCTTAATTTTATTCAACCACGGATGTGACTTTAGACTTTGTAGCTCATTTTCCTTTTATTTTATTGTTCCTTTCGATTTTAACAAGTCACATCCTTTCCTCACGTTTCCCTTTTTTTTTTCATACCCATTTTTCTTTCAGTTTCCTCTTTCATAGCCACCCTCAACTTATGGATTTTCCGTTAGTTGAGGTGCACAATACCCGATGTTAGGTCAGGGCCAAGATTGAAGTTACTTTTTACATTAGCCACCCTCAACTTAGGCTTTTGGCCTAAGTCAAAGTGCACATGTCCAAGGAGGGACCGGGGCCAACATAGTAGATTATGAGAAAGTGAGTTCGGGGTTTTAGAAAGAAATGATTTATTTTTAGGGTCAAAGTTGGATCAAAGGGGACAGTTATTTCATTTAGTTGAATCCTTCTAGGCAATTTGTGGATTTTTCAGAACAATGGCCTATGATCACTTCCTATCCTCTAGATTGAATTGTCTTAGCAGGACTAACCGGGCAAGTTCTAGTTTTGCAAAAAAACCGTTTGAACAGTCAATGGTTCTCACCCACTCTTGGCACATTGTTTCATTATCAGATTATCAGATTACCCAGTTCAAGTTTCAGGTCTAGTCATGTCATCAAGTCGATTGTTACTATGTCATACTCAGAGCCAACACAATCAACTAATCGTAGCCTACTTCTAGCATACAACCCAGAATCAGACGGGTATCATTTTTTTTATAAGCCATCATGCTTCATTCTGTATCATGCTTCTACACATACAATCCTAAAACATGCCGGTTCAACAAAAATTAAACAGTCTCTTGCAGGAAAAGAACACAGGCAAGAAAACCCAAAGAGAGGATTCATGAGTTGGGTTACTCAGACTTTCACCCTATCACTCACAATCCATTTACCCCACCCCCAACAAAAATAGATGCAATTGTCCACAATGCATACATAAACAGTAAAAGAAAATGGATTTGGGTGAAGCAAATCTGTGGCGCAAAGCGCCGACGAATCATGAATAAGCAGGGGGGTCCAGTTTCCTGGAGCCCTCTGGAACATCAGTGGGGGTACCCTCAGTAGTGCCCACCTCAGCACTCCTAGCACCCTCGATAGTGCTCTCTATCAACCGCTCCACACCATCAGTGGTGCTCACAACGCCCCTCAAAATAGGTTGAACCTCTGCAACTGGGGCAGAGCTCGATGCCCCTGCAGCTTTCTCACGCACCATCTGCTGGCGCAACTCTTCGTCTGCAATCGAAACCCTTCTAGCCTCCTTCTCCTGCTGACGCTGTCTTTTCTGAGCTTTCTCTTCCTCCGTACGATGAGAGCGGTGCCGCTTGCCCTTGGCATGTGTCGGTGCAGGCCCCTCCTCAGCGATGCCACTGAATAGAGCATCTAGCACTGTATCATCAGCCAGTGCAGTAGGGGCAGCCTGAGTCTCAATTGAAGGTGCAGCAAGAATGGCATCAACGTCAGTCCGGTGGCTGGCTATGTCAGCCTGCAAAGCAGATAAGTCCGTGGCCGGAGCTGATCTCTCGAGGACTCGCAACTCAAAGGCGTCAAGCCGCTTATTAACAGCCAGGACCTTACGGTCCATCATCCCCTCCATCCTACGCTCCATTCTGGCCTCTGACTCGGCGATGGACTTTTGCATCCACGGCTGGATGTGATGCAGCAGAGTGGCCATCTGAGCTTCTAATTTTTGGACTCTGGCCAAAGGGACCACAGTAGCTCCTAACTGCGGTATGGACCGGGAAGAGATAGGAGCCATACTAGTTGCCTGAGATGAGGAGCCCGGAACAGTGTCGGTGTGATCGAGGATGCTAAGGTCATCACCCTGTGTCTGCCCCACTGTGTCTGCAAGATCGGCACCCAAAGGAGGTACCTCAACCTGAGGCTCTCTGCGAGGTGCTGCCACATTTGCGTCATCCTGAATAAGGTCGATGTCCAATGCCCCTATAGGGTGGACTAACTTGTCGCAATGCCAGATTGGCAGCCCAGAGTCCCTGCACAAATGAAAAATAAGACATGGGAAAGGGTAAGTGGTGGAGGTCCTAAAAGCTCTCTCGTGAATCTCTGCTAGCAGCATGCGGGCAAAGTCGATCTCTACTCCTGCTACCAATGCTGCAACCATCACCGCTCTATCCCAAGTGACTTAATTGTCAGCTTTTGTAGGCAACACTATGTTACGCACCAGCAGCCAGAAGAACTTGGCCACAAAATTTAACGTGGCCTTCCTGATGCCCAACCGTGGAGCAGCGACCCATTCCGCCTGCTCGCGATCCGCAGCAATGTACCTGGCCAGCCATAGTATAACAGCCTCTCGCTGCTCAGCATTCCTCTGAAAAGCACCACTCCGCATGATGTCCCAGCGGTAGTCAAACTCTGAAGTGTTAGTAGACCAAGAGTGGCCCGTGGTAGGACCATAGAGAAAACGGCTAATGGTGGCGGGTGATATGTCCACCGGACACCCTCGAACCAAGGTGGACGTGAGCGGAGCTTGAGCTAGTGGCTTTGACCGCTTGGAAATGGAGCCGTGAAGAGTGGAAGCATAGGAGGCATAGAACTCCCGGACAATCTCCTCGCTATATGTCCCTGGGTCTCTAGCCATCCAGTCACACTTGTGAAGTTTGAACAGTCGGTGAATATCTGGAACAGTATGCAAGCTCCCCGTGAGGACTCTGCGCTTCTCTGTAATTAGTCGGGCCATCTTTTGTTTGTCATTGACCATCTTAGCATTCCGATAGATTTGCCATTGCCCTTCTACACACCACCTATTCAGCTTGCCAGCTACAGGAGTGGGGTCATCATTCCTTGGTGCAGGTATTGACTCTGAGCTAGTTGCCTCATCAGACGAGGATGCTTGGTCATTCTCACCAGACCCTATGGATGATTTGGCATTGGACCCTGTAGCATGGACAAACTCTGATTGTGAAGAGTGGGCAGACTGGAGCCTGAGGCATGGGCAGACTCGGACCCGGACATGGGTCCCTCTGAACTGGAAGCAGCCCCAGTTGGTGACCCGATCAGTGTGTGCTCCTCATCAGACTGGGAGACAGTGACTACATCGGGGAGCACCTTCTGGGGGGTGCTTCTGGGTGCAGCGCGAGAAGCCCTAGGGTTGAGAGGCACATATGCTGGGTCATAATCGTTGTCGGTGTCCTCATCAATCAACCGGAAACTAGGGGCAACAGATTTGGACTTGCCCCGTTTTGAGTAGGTGACCATTTTCTTGGGTGCCATCGTACCTGCGGGAACGATATTAGTGCCAAAACTAACCATATGCAGCAAAAGAACCTTTTAGAATTGGTAACGACCCTAAACTAAGTCGACAAAAAAAATTGACAGATGCTACAGTGGTCGTCCACGGAGGAGACCTACGGTCCGTAGACTGATCTACGGTCCGTGGATCAGGGGGCCTGACATATAGGTCGCAGATGGAAAGCACGAAAGTGCAGAACGGTCCGTAGATGGACCTACGAACCGTAGTCCATCTCCGTGGTTTTACACTTGGTGAAAATTTTCAGGCGCATCCAATTACGAACCCCATTTACGGTCCGTAGACGGGGTATCGTGGAAGCCATCAGTGCCAGGTATCCTACATTTTTGGCCTTAGTTTTCAACATTAACACAACCTCATCATGCATTTACAAGTTTAATTTATGCTAGTTCGTCATTCTTAAGATTCCAACCGATTATTATACCCAACAATTTAGACTAGATGTGGAACCTTAATTCGAAACTAGCATAAAGTTGTTACGATCACATACACTAATGCTATACAATTACTAACTATCATTCCAAGGGCATTGTACTATTCAAGTTTATCATGCACTTTCACCTAACAATTACCCAAGGTCAAGACCCAACTCCCGACTCTGTATATTCAATCTATGAATCGAAATTCAAAGTGAAGGGAAAGTCTATTACCTTACAAGCAACAAGGAGTGGGGTGATTGCGTGATGATACTATGCTTAGCAAGACCAAGGAGTCACCTCTTCGTTACTGACCAAACACCGGACCCTTTTGTGTGAGATTATGGGATGGGTTGATTTTGGTATGGAAGGGATTTTGGGAATTTTATGGAAGGAAGGATATTATGTGGTAGTTATGGAGTGATTTAGGGAGTTTAAAAATTGGGTGAAACGGTTTTGAGAGTAATGGAGAGAAGGGAAATGGTTTGAAACATGGGGGCTTTTAAGTAAGGGGGATCCGGGTCGGGTCAGACAACATTAGGGTTTGGACTCACGAGACCCCGTCTACGGTCCGTAGATCGGGAACGTAGATCACTATTACACTTGGACAAATTTAGGGACTTACCTGGGATCTACGGATACCATTGACGGTCCGTAGATCAATCGACAGACCGTTGATGGGATCCGTAGACCTCTGCACCAGACCATTTTCTGCAGATTTATTGCGTGGTTTACCTGCACATGTAGCAACCAATAAGCCATTATTTTTTTACATTTTCTTGGTACTTTTTAGACACCGACCCTATAATACTTCTAGCCAACACTAAGAACTAAAACACCAAAGCACCTACCTACATTGATACAAAGACGCAAGTAATCAAAGAAAGTTAAACTACTAAATGGAAAACAGAACCCTATCGTTGGCCAGATTGTACATCTTGGGTTGCCTCCCAAGTAGCGCTTGATTTAACGTCGCGGCACAACGCAGGTGTCTTGATTACTCAGACTTCATCAAGATTGCAGGCCTCAATCACCTCTTGCACAGTTTCAGCATTTCCCAGATAGATCTTGATCCTTTGCCCGTTCACCACAAACCTTGTTCCATCCTTATTTTCAAACTCAACTGCTCCATGCAAGAGCACTTTTGTGAGCAAAAATGGCCCGGTCCACTTAGACTTGAGTTTGCCTGGAAATAGGCGCAACCTAGAGTTGAATAGCAGCATAAGATCGCCAACCACAAATTCTCGCTTTTCAATTCTTTGATCATGATACCTCTTCATCTTCTCTTTGTACAGGGCTGAAATTTCATAAGCTTTTAGGCGAAACTCATCAAGCACATTCAAGTCATTCATCCTTTGATTAGATGCAGTGCCCCAATCCAAATTTAACTTCTTCATTGCCCACATAGCCTTGTGCTCTAGCTCTACTGGTAAATGACAAGACTTCCATAAACAAGTTGGTAAGGAGACATACCTATGGGGGTCTTGTATGCAGTGCGATATGCCCATAGAGCATCATCAAGCTTCCTTGACCAATCCGTTCGATTGGCGTTCACAGTCTTCGCCAATATCTATTTGATTTCTCTGTTGGACACTTCAACTTGACCGCTAGTCTGTGGATGATAAGGAGTGGCTACATTGTGACGGACACCATATTTCTCAAGTAGTGCCTTGAACAACTTATTACAAAAGTGAGAGCCTCCATCGCTAATAATAGCCCT
>NC_064282.1:82437582-82450489 GCF_019186545.1 Solanum stenotomum | reverse complement strand
GACAAGATTGTAGAACACAAATAGTATTGAAGAAGGATGAGTTTGAAGGCCTTCACTATTTTTTATTACATATGTACAATGACATTGAATAATATACTATTGTGTAGTACATTTAATTGACATTTTTTTTATCATGAAAGTATTCAAATTATTCAACTTGAGAATTATTTGTGTTTATTAAATATATATTGGATGCTTTTAAATATTTGTAAGCAATTTATTGAAATGCACATGTATATTAATATCATAAATTAGGTGGCCATGAAAATTAATTAAAATATTGGATATTGTAATTGTTGAAAAATAGGTTTTAGTGGCAATCTGACTTGCCGCTAAAGATTTAATAAGTTCAGTGGCAATAAAAGTCGCCCTAAAACAGATGCTATTGTGGCAATAAGAGCTGCGCCACTAAATATATACCGCAATTGTGGCAAGCAATGTTGCCACTGAAAGTCATATACAGTGGCGACAAAAGTTGCCACTAAATATTTAATGCCACTGTGGCGATCCCAGTCGCCACTGAAAGTCAATTTTTAGTGGCGATTTATGGAGCAACACTTGGTGGAATCTTCTTTTGTGGCGTGTTTGTTCAGTTTTTGCAGCAAGAAAAGTCACCACAAATAAAATATTTTGTGACGACTTAAGAGATTCGTCACAAAAAACTCTTAGTTATGGAAGTACTTGCTATGGTGCTATTTTCGCCACTAAATATATTCAGTTGCGACTTATTGGGCTATTGTGGCGAGATTTGTCGCCGCTAAAAGACTGGTTTCTTGTAGTGTTTCTAGCACAAATGATAAGATGGAACTCAAAAACCAACCTCAAAGTTTATAGAAAAACACAAACTCAAGGAAGAGGAGTCTGGGATCGAGAATCTAGCAGTCAAAAACACTTCCGGCAATTAAACTCATGCATTGGAGGCATACAAATACTAAAACAAGGGTATGGGGATATATAGGAAGGAGGAGATCTTAAAAGCAATAAATGATTTGTTTTAGAACTTGAAGAGACACTTGGCCTATTTAAATCAGACCTACTCGACGGACAACGACTAATGTCGCCAAACGCATTCGGTGCATCACCGATGGACCTACAGCTCATCGATGAGGCCTAAACGTATAGCGAACTGTTTAAGGTTTAAAAGCTCCAAAATATAAAAAAATTCATTAAACCATACGAACGATGAGGTGACCAAACTATCAGTCCCAATAGGTCGTAAATGACTTGGGGTCAATATGGGAAAGTTCTAAATGACAAACAGAAGGCCTTCACAAAGAGAAGACTGAGAGGGTCATTACACCTTGAAACTCTCCAAAAACCAAACCACGTAGCCACGAAGTATTTTGACGTCCACGACTTTGAATCATCCAAAATGGAGCTCAATTAAAGGAGATATCACCAAAAACAATTTTGAGAATAATAACAGATCGCATATGGTCTTAGTTTAAGAAATAAGACGGATTAATTCATTGTAATCGCGAGGTAAAGGGTCAGGATCGTGGCCCACTAATAAAATGTTCCTTGCGATCGTGGAGGTCAAACTTCATGATCACAATGTCTAGAGATGGTCAACGCGGGTTAGCATCTTATCACGATCGCGACAAGGAAAGCTCGCGTATGCGAAGGAAAAATGGGCTACACCCTCATAATTGTGTTAAGGAAATGAAATCGCAAACCATAAAAACTAGGCCTTTATGAATGTGGCCAGGGGCCTGCGACCATGAACTCTGTACTGGCTTACATCAGCTGAGACACATCAGCTGGTTTGGCCATTTGTAGAATTCTCTTACGGGGTGCTCAGGATTTATTCATAATCCTATGCGCAAAAACGAAATATGCTATCAAACAAAATTTGAAATTTTCAAGATTTCAAACAAAAGTCATCTCGAAAAAAAGTGAGTCCCACCCAAGCTCCATTTTTTGCCAAAATTAACAATGGGGCTTGAAATTAGTCTAGAAGCCTCAGGATCTACACAAAAGGTCGTTCTAGACAAAACTCAATGTTGTGGAGCTAATAGAACCTTTATAATTGCATTTTTAGGTCATTTTCGTGAACATTTGACTGAAGTCAACCGTTCATGTTTCAAAAGCTCTAAAACACATAGACTTGTGCAAAAACCAAATGAACGAACATGTGACTGAGATGGCAGGCCCAGCAAGTCATAAATAACTTGGGTCGCTATAGGAATGCTCTTAATGATGAAATGAAGGCATTTTCACATAAATGACCTGGAGGGTCATTACATGTAAATACTTGGCCAATTAATTGTGTGCATTTTATTATATGACTAATATGAAACTGACACCAATTAATTGTGAACGTACTTTCTATACTTCCATATGTTATTGTAGAATTGACACCCATTTCTAAAGGCTTTTTTGGTGATATCCCACCCTATTATTGTGATGATGCATGGTGTGAATGTGGGCATGAACCTCCTCAAGGTAAAATTTTCATAAACTAGTTAAAGCATATATTGAAAAATTAAATTTACATGGGATGAAATAGAAAGAAATAATAAAAGTTGAAACACTTTGTTTCTTCCTTTCAAAATATATAATTGGAATTAAACTCCTATTTTAAGTGACTTACAACAAGGCATTAACTAAATAGGAAATCATATTGTTTCATTCCTTCTTCATGTCCTACACCTTTTTTTTTATTAATAGTCTCTTATTAGAATGATATTTGCATGCTACATTAATTATGTGTACTTAACAAAACATAGCCTTTTTTTAAGAGGGGTGTTTGATGATTAAAATATTTCATTTTTTTTTTGAAGTTGAACTAACATGAAAATTATTAGTTCGGGACCCAATAACATATTATTTTAAGAAAAATATTCACAACTGATAAACTTCAAATTCTTTAGCCTCTATTTAATTGTGTGATACTTTATTCTCTAGATGAGTAATTTATTACATTGAAAATATTAATTTTTCTAGATATATTTATATATATTTTGTGATTCCATCATATTAGTCAAAGGAAAAATTACATAATTATTGTTTTCCTCTTTCATGTAATGCTAATTTGACTTTGTTAAGTTTGTTTGGTAGAAGGAACATAAGATAAAAATAAATTAATTATATTTTTCCTCTTTCATATAATGCTAGTTTGACTTTGTTAAGTTTGTTTGGTAGAACAAACATAAGATAAAAATAAATTCAGTTAATAAATAAATAAATCTATAAAGATAAATGATGAAATAAATTATCAAACCACAAAAGATCTAAAGGGCATAATGCCTTTTCCTTGTGGGAAACTATGTAATATTTTCTCCTTTATTCGCATATTAAAATTTATTATATTTATCTCCCATTTTATTTAGTCCAAGATGTTATCTTTTCCTAGAGGCCTAGTTTGGTATCGCGTGTCAAATGATCAAACATGGCAAGTTAAATAGAAGAGCTAATAGGATTGTGTCATATGTCAAAATGACATACGTATTAAGTCAAATAAAATTCCAAACACATTACATGTGCAAATAACATGTTAACCAACAAAATATATTATAATATCAACTTAAATTTAATTGACCCAAACGGAAAGAGAAATATATTACAAGATTCACAAAATGTATATTTTTTCTATAGTTAACTAAATATAGTATAAAAAGGACACAGAGGAAACAACATCATCAAGTTACTTACTGAGCATTTCAAAGTGTGGACTTTTTTCCTCCTGTTTATGATGATAGGGATATGTAAGTCCTTTACTTGATTTGATCTATTAGTAACGGAGTATCATACACTTCTCTCTAATATTTTTTAAGTTAATTTTGAAAAGATTCTTGTGCTCAAATATGAAATGTGTTTTTCTATAAATTATAGATTCTAACATTTAATTTGATACGTGTTTCACCAAAGGTTGAAGCAAAAGATACTCCCATGTGTTGTTGCAAGACAGACGCAGACTGTAAACGTCTTTGTGGCAATATCCCGCCCTATTTTTGTGATGGTGAATGGTGTGAATGTGGGCATCGGCCTCCTAAAGGTTGAATTACAGAAACTAATGAAAACATAAATTGAAGAATTAAAATTTCATAATGTGAAATAGAAAGAAATTATATATTTGGAATTTAATTTTTGTTTCATTGTAACTTGCAACAAGTCATTAGCCACATAAGAAAGCTTATTGTTTCCATCCTTTCTATTTCTATGTAACTTGCAACAAAGCATTAGCCAAATCAGAAAGCTTATTGTTTCCTTCTTTATATCATATACCTTTATTTTGATACATAATCTCATATTCTTATTTCTTTTTAGGGGCATTTCACTATAAAAAGTTTTCACTTTTTTTTTAAGAGTTGAACTCCAAAAAATACATTTAGCCACAAAACTTTGGAATTCAACTTCAAGTTGAATTCAAGAATTTTAGGAACAACAAAAAGTTGTTTTCACTTTTTTTCCCCAAAATTACTCACTCAAATTTTAAAACAACTCAAATTTGTATTCATTGCCAAACACAACTTTAATTTTAAAATATATTTTTTTACTTTAAAATAAAAATTAATTTTATCAAATTTAACAATAAAACATGGCGAAACGTCCACTAATTAACAAACCACCTTAACTTAGTACATTAACACCAAATTGTTATACTGAAATTTGGTTGTAAAATAAATGAAATATTGAGTCATAGGCTTAATTACTTATTGTTCGCAATTCAATAACTACATTTTTTCTTATATAAGTTAAGGAGTAAGTTTCAGATTTCTGAAGCATGTCATTAGTATTTTTTTAGCATGGGAAGGTATGTACATTAACATCGTATTTACTATATATAAGTGTAAAATACAAATGAATTACAAGTTGAACAAGTTAATTTTAGGGGAATGCGCTATTTACTATTTGAATAATGGTTGTCGAATACTTTGTTCTCTATTGAAAATATTATTTTTACAAGATATGTTTAAATTTATTATAAAATTCCATTACCAGTCAAAGGTAAAATTACTTAATTATTTGTTCCTCTTGCATGTAATGCTACTTTGACTTTGTTAATTTTATTTTGTAAAAGGAACATAAGATAAAAATAGATTCATTTAAGAAGTAAATTAATGTACAAAATAAATTATCAACTCTCAAAAGCTCTAAAGGGCGAAAGGACATTTCCTCGGGGAACAATTATTATATTTGCTTCTTTATTCTTATACTAGATGAAGGATTCCGTACCAACACATGCCCAATAATTTTACTGGAAATAGTGTGAATGTTGAAATTTAAGTTTAGTACACCTCTGCTTTAATACTCTGATTTATGTGCATGTTTATAAGATTGCATAATAATGTCCCAAACCAAGCACAAGGATATTCTCGTGTAATTCTTCTTACAACTATATCCTTGTGTAATTCTCCTTTCAACAAACAACATATATCGTTTAATCGCCTAAGTGGAGTATGGGAAAGACAAAGTGTACAATGACCTTATGCCTATCTTTAGAGATAGAGAGATTGTTTTCAATGGATCCATCAAAAAATAAAAAAATGGAAGGCAGAGACGTATATATAGTTTTTGTGTCTTCAATGCCATGACTCTCATTTTCCGAACTTGACGGTAGAAGAATCCAAGTCTAACCTCCTTTAAGGCCTTGTAAATAGTCTCAGACATCATTTGTATTGTCTTGTTCTGCAAACTAATATAGAGAATGAGGTTTCACTAACAAAACCTGTAGCAATTTGAAAATAGTTGACTGTTCGATAAGTTGAAAGGACATGTTAGCATACTTAGTATAGTGATAACACTCAAACTATCCTCGAAAACCATTAAGAGAATAAGCGATCATTGTCAATAAAAATATCGAACTAAGAGTCAGGATTGAATCCCACAGAGAGTTATATAGTGCAAGGAATTCTATTATGAAATTGAGGTTGTAAATCAATTCATTTGAAGCAATTAAGAACAAAGGGTGGATGATTTCATAAAATTTAGTTTAAATGGTTTTGACATCAAGAGTCGCAATCAAACTAGAACTTTAGATCTTCAAATAATTAGAAAGCAATATAGGAGTACGAAGATTGAAATTGATGTCACATAGAGGTAATTGTGTTGCTCAATAGTGCTAGACAATCGTGGATAGGCTGGGTCATCTTCAATGACACTAATCTTCTTTCGATCTCATAGTACCAAATCATAGAATTTCCTTTTGGTCTTATCTATGCCAATTACAAATCAACTCATTACCTTAGAGAATCTTTTCTTCAAGCAGATTTGGGAAAATTCATCCCACCCATAATATCTCTTTCAAGAAAATCATAGACATGATCAAACCTAAATTGCATGCACTGGATTAATAACCCACTTCTATCAATCTCTTTCAAGTATCAATCAAAGATCTAGACTAGGATTAAGTTTGCAACCTTAAACTATAAGTTAACCCTATGCCAATTAGTCAAAATCCATGAATGAAAAGAAATAAACTAGAACAAAACACAATACCCACTACATTAAATAAACACTCAACCCCATAATTGCACCCCTAGAATTTGGATTTTAGCCACCTATCACAAAAACTAAAGATATTAAACCTATCATGAAGGCAGTCAGGGATGTGATAAAGTTAAGAAATTATAATCAACATCAACTTTGATTTCAACAACAAATTGTCAAATTCTAGAGTAGAAGTTAAAACCCCAAAACTAAGAATATTTATCTCAAACTCATACAAAGTTAAGAACTCAAAAACTCTAACGTAAAAATCTCTAATTCTCTCTTCTGAAAAAGTCTTTTATTTTCTCTCTCCTTTGGGTTATTTATAGTCTTCCAAAATTTGGCATAAATATCAGTGCATGACCACTTCGGCGTCGTTAGTCAGGCTCGCCAAGCTGATTCGACAGATCTTTATCTTCTAATTCACTCACCTTTCTCTTGCTTTAGGCTTTAGGTGTTTGAACCTTAGTCGACAAGCTCATTTGAGTATGTCTTTCACCTTCAATGAATCACGAGTATTACCTTTGTTTGCCTTTTAAGCCTCAATATTTTATCCATGTCATGTCACCTTTGGCGATGGTCATTCAGTTCACCCACCACATTTGGCGAGTGGTCGTTTCATTATTCAGTTCGCCGACCTGCCTTGAAATTTTTAGTTGTGAGTATCGTCACTTTAGGCGAGGTTGTTCCAATTTCGCAATCCACCCTTTTGATTGGGTGATTAACAGTGTGGAGTTTACACTTCTTTCCATGTTATTAGCCTTTCTTCCAAGTATTCATCCTCGTCTTGTCCATTAGACATCATAGTTGCAAAACATCAAAATATTATCAAAATAGGACATAATTACGCATGGAGGACACTAATTGTTGAACTAAATAGGCCTCAAATTAGTGTAAATCTACCACTCATCAACACCCCCAACTTAAATTTTTACTTGTCCTCAAGTAAATCAAGAACAAAATTAGTTCAACAAGGGTGTCTATGAAAGTTCTCTATAGAACTAATATGCAAGTTACATTACAAGACTACTCTCAAGAAAATGCAACACTCGATCATTATCAAAAGGCTTCAAATATTGACTAGCCGATAGAGATTTAAGCTCAAGCTCACTATTGCTTCTTCACTTATGCAAACCATATTTCAACTAGTGTATTCAAGTTCTCTCACATCAAGAAAGATTTCATGCTTTCACAAAGAAAATCAATAACGAAGTTAGGAATCAGCACAACCTTTGCTCTACGAAAGAGAAATACATGCAAGCTTCATCACATAGGTTTGCCCATATTTTCCAATCATCACACAACCTAGTTTATGAAATATCGCAAGGGTCTTTTAGGCTTGTAATGGAGTTGACGATTAAGGTATGGTCAATTTGGTTCAGTGACTTCACATTTTGAAAGGATTGTTGCAATCATCATCACCTCTTCTAAAGTTCTTTCTATTCATTTCACTTGGAAACTCAAACTTTGACTTGTCAAACATTTTATTTAATGCCCCTTTTATTTCCTCAACCCCTTTTTTTCAATTCAATTTTCCACATTTTTTTCATCACAATCCTTCTTTTTTATAAGGAGGGGTTCCTTGTTTTTCTAACAAACTTCAAAGTTAAATCTCCCTTGTTCTTTCTTTTCCTTCCACATGACTTTCGTTCCTCCTTCCTTTCCACACTCCAACTTAGGCCAAGCCTAAGTTGGTTATTCAAACAAATCAATGCTTCAAAAGGGATTTATGGGTGAGAAGTTAAGGGAAATTTAGCTCAAGAGGTTACAACAAGGTTGTCAACAAAAGGTTTAAGCTCAAATGGTGTCGTGATGGATGCACACCCTCACAAGGTTGTCACAAAAGGTATATCATTTAGATTTTCTCTCAAAATATGTGCCCAAGGTCATTTCTTGCATTCACCAAAGCTAGATAATTGGACTAACAAGGAAAACTCTAGGATTCAATAAGCATGATATCAAGTAAAACCTCACCGCACAAGGCACATCAAACACAATAATTTGGCATAGCCCGACAAGATCAAAAGCTTACATGTGTTGTTCATTGCAAAGCTCACATAAAAACGTAGCTAGTCAACACAAGATTCAAAAATATCATTCAAAAGTACAACCACACTGATTACTTCTTGCAAAACCAAAGCTAAACACAATGCTCACCATGAGTACTATCCAACACATCGAAATTGAACACAATCGATCCTCGAAAATTATCAATGAAAACTCAAGCATTTCAAAGGCTTTCAAACAATTAAATATGTTAAACAATTAAATCACTATAATAAAACCAAAATAACAAAATACTATAATTATGCAAAAGAAAAACTGAAAGTAACAAAATACAATCAAAAGGGAAATATTAACACAAGTGCCTTCCCTCCACAAAAATAAAAACATTAGTGTCCGCAATGCAAAGTAAAATAATAAGAGTACGAGAGGAGAGAGAAAAGTCCCTCTGATAGGCTATGCCTTTGGAGTGCTTAAATCTGAAGTCTCAAGAGGGACGACATCATTCTGGGCAATAATTCTTGACAAAAAAATCACAGAAGGCAGCACAATAGTCTCAACCGTGACATCAGTGCCCGAAACATCAATAAAAGAAACGGTGGAGTATTAAGAGACCCATAGGTGCAAGCTGCGGAGGTCTGTAACACCTCGGTCTTAGAAAGAGATAAATCTCTAAAAACTTAAATTGGAAAGAGCTAAATTGAGATCTAGTTCAAGTTACTCTTAAATTATGAGTTGTGGATTAACTTTAAACAACCATAACTTTCAGCACAAGATGAGTTAGATGGCCCATGAGATATCAAATTGAAAGTCGTTGAGTTCTCTTTCCAACGCCGCCAAATTTGCTAAATTTTGAATTTGGATGAGCGAGATATGCCCATTTGAGTACAACCTGTCTAGTTAAGAAAATTCATCCGAATTAAGGAAAGATATTTTGGTCTTTTCCTTACCCTACTAGGCCTACATGTTTTGTTCACCCAATAAGGGGTAAAAGCAGATTAAAATAAGTTTTCACTCAAGTCTAAAGCGTTCAAGAAACTAGGGCAAAGTCAAAGAGGAGAAAAGAGGAAGTTTTCAAGACGTTCTTCAAAATTTTGGGGAAATCGCCACGAACTTAGTTCTTTCGAGGTATGTAAGTCTTCATAGTGATGGGGTTGTTCACCCTAACGCCAATCATGAGTTTCCAATTTCGAATTCACCCATGAGATTGAATATATTGAGTTCTTGATTGAGTTCTTTGAGGTTTTGTGCTTCATTCTTTGATAATGGAGTTCTGTTGAGTTCTTGAGGTAAGGATCTTGTGAATGAGTGTTGTTCTTGATGGATTTTTAGTGGATTTTTGTTTACTTGTGTTGGGTTAATGAATCAAAGCAACTTTGGAAGAAATCAATCGATTCTAGGTGAATAGCGACCAAAAATTGAGAAGAAAAATTCGTCGAAACATTCTGGGAATTTGCTAGGGAGGCGCACACCTGATGCACCAAGGGGGCTGGTGCACTGTGCTTGCAGTGCACCACAAACCAGCCCTAGTAAATGGAGGGCTGGCACAACACGCCAGTGATGCGCCAGGAACGTCAGTCCAATTTCCCTTCCGTTGTCCGATCCGTACTTGTTCCTTTGAGTCTAGCTTTCATTCTCTTCTTAATCCTAACTATCTACACCTGCTTTAATCATTGATAGATCCTTCATATACCCTAATCATAACTCTTGAATTCACTTTTCAAATTAATGAAAAGATTAAGAGTGATATTCGAGTAAGTCTTTTGATTCACTTTAAGAAGTTTTTTTCAATCTTTTTAAACTTGAATTAAGGTTTGGGTAAATGAGTATAAGGATGAGGAGAGTTGTGTTCATTTTTCAAAATGAGCATGAGGGGACTAAGTATTCCCAAGCATGTAACACTTTTACATTAAAAATGAGAAGAAACCTTGATATCTAAATTAGTTCATGAGGAGTGTTTGAGCATTACCTCTTTTAAGAGGATCTTTGGATTAATTATCTCAATTTGAGGAATAGTTATGTTTTAATACATATGAGCATGTGTTAGACTTATTATTGGAAGTAGTATTGAGCACTGATATGCGGATGAATTCAGACAACTCAAAATCCTCATAAACTATGTATGCCAACATAGGTAAAGGATCATACTTGTTAGATGAGTCCTTGTTGCTTTTAAACATAACTTAGTGGATCCACTTAGTTTAGGATGTCTTATACTCCAGCAAGGTATAGGACAGTTCTGGCAGCGTGAGCGAGACGTTGTATCATCACATAGCTCATAGTGATTGTAGTCGGTTAGAGAATCTCCCAAATAAGAGTAAAGAGTTTATTATTATACTTTTATATACATTGAGTTATTACCTACTGTTTTAAAAGCTTTATTTATACTACATCTTTATTGTTGCTTTTATATTAAATTAAGTTGAGTATCCTTGAGTAGAGTTGAGTTGAGATGAGTTGAGTACGTTCTTCTTTTTATTAGTTCAAGCTTATATCTATGCTTTAGAGTTCCCCTTGCATACTCGTACATTTAATGTATTGACGTCATTTGGCCTGCATCTTTCATTATACAGATACAGGTATTCAGGGTCATCAATGTAAATCTCGCAATTTGAAATAACTAGAAAAGAAGTGTAAAATCTGGAAATAGTCATTTTTGGAAAGTGTAAGGAAATCTGGAAAATTTTAAGCAAGTTAAAGTGAGTTTTTGGTCAACTTCAAACGGCCATAACTCCTA
The DNA here is from genome assembly GCF_019186545.1 of Solanum stenotomum. Classification (NCBI taxonomy): domain Eukaryota; kingdom Viridiplantae; phylum Streptophyta; class Magnoliopsida; order Solanales; family Solanaceae; genus Solanum; species Solanum stenotomum. The sequence goes on along the minus strand of NC_064282.1, from coordinate 82,439,316 downwards.
GCTCAGGATGAGTTAGGTGTAGTTCCAAATTTGGTTGGAAATCTCTTGGAATGATCTTTCCAACGCCACTAAGTTTGCACGATTTCGATAGCGTATGAGTAAGTTATACCTTTCGGAAGTTGGGCAGTTGGATTAGGAAATGTCCAATCCGGATTTTTGAAGGGTAGTTTGGTCTTTTCCTTACCCAATTAATTAAATCCGTTTTAGTAAATTAAGTGGGGTCAAAAAAACTAAGTTTGTTCAGTTTACGCTTTTGAGAAATAGAGTTAGGGCTTTTGGAGAAAGAACGCAAGAGAAAGGAGAAGAGGAAAAGCAAGATTCGCCAAGAACGATCGATTTTGGTTGTGGATTCGCCAAGGAATTGATCCTACAAGGTATGTGATTCTATCATAGCGTTGGGTTCATTCATCCACGCGCCAAGCATGTTTAATTCAGTGAGATTCGTCCTAGAAGAGTTGGAAAATTGATTTTCTTGATAAATATTCTTGAATTCGAATGTTGTTAGCTAATTAGAACGAATTGAGAAGTTTATGAGATCCTTACATTGAGTTTAGGGTTGCTTTGAGTTAGTTTCTTGAGTATACATGCTGGGCATCTTGATTTAAAATGAATTTGAGGAAGATAATTGAATTTAGGTGGATTGAGGCAGAATAATGAAGAAGGAAAAAGTCGAGTAAGGTTCATGAAACAAGTCCGCGTCGAGGACTTGTTCCCCCTGTGAACAAAAATCTGCTCCACGACACGGAGAGGACACGGACTCCTCTGTCTCAAATTTAAATTCGCGACCATTTATTTAGAAACACCTCCGCGTTGCGGACTTATTCCAAGACGGTGATTTCGTAACATTTCTCAAGGTTAGCTATTCCAAATCATTCCTAAACATCAAGAGGCATTTCCTATCACAAATCATAATCCTTGAATCCATAATTCAAATTCAAGGAAAGTAAAGAGTAAATTCAAGTAAAGTTAAGAGTCAAGTCAAGTGAAGTTCATCAAAGTTTTCAAGGGTCTTTTACAAACGTTTTAACTTTGTTTTAAGACTTAAGTTTTCAAGTTAAGCAAAGAGTAAAGAGTTGAGTTCATTTCTCAAAAAGTTATTAGGGAACTAAGTATTCCCAAAGAGTTTATAAATGTTGCACATTTGAGCAAGCAAAGGGAACATCGATTCCAAGATGGCTTTTAAACTAAGTTTTGAGTAATTATCTCAAACCAAAGAAAGAAGATTGTTTTTACAAACATATGAGCTAAGTATATTTTGGGAGTAGTATTGAGCACCGATATGGGATGCGAGTTCATATTAACTCAAGTCTCTATAAACCATGTAGCCATCATGGGTAGTAAAGGATCATACTTTTTAGATGACTCCTTAAGATGTTTTTAGCATAGAGTAGTGGATCCACTAAGTTAAGTGTTCTATATGACGGCAAAGTATAGGACAGTTTTGGCAGCGTCGGCAAGATGTTGTATCACCACTTAGGCTCATAGTGGTGGTTGTCGGTTAGAGAATCTCCCATAAAAGTTATATTACTTTTATATATAAGTAAAGTTGAGTTTGTTATTGCTTTATCTTTAACGAACCAAGTTGTTTACACTGTTTTACAAGCTTTATATATATATACATATATATATATATATATTGCATGTGTCTTATTGCTTTATATTGAGTTCAGTTATTCATGAGTTGAATAGAGCCAAGGTAAGTGTTCATTTGTACTCCTTTCAAGCTTAAGTTGT
>NC_064282.1:82429157-82436680 GCF_019186545.1 Solanum stenotomum | reverse complement strand
TAAGTAAAGGCTTCATAGATAGACAAAATTAGTGAGTCAGTTCAGTCTTGAGTATTCAAATGATTTAAACATTTTATTATTATTAATATTATTTATATTCAGATTTATTTTAGACTTTTGCATGAAATGTTTTAAATGATTTTGAATGTCCATCTTATAAGGATTCCACATGTATGTATAGTTTTTTGCTTAGTAATCAGTCAGGCTAAGGGTTCGCTTAGGACCAGCAATGGTTCTGAGTGTCGGTCATGCCCAAGGTGTAGGCTCGTGACGTGACATGTTGTATATCGAGGGTGTATCTAAGATTAGTTAGTAAAGTAGAGTGATGATTGTAAAGCTGTCAATAGTTCAGAGATGAAACTAATAATTTACACAAAGTTCAGGGGTGTTTTCAAAATAAACTTTTAATTCAACATATCTCTTTCACATGATTTTGATCAAATTTCAAAACAATACTCTTTCTCTCTCCTAATTTACATGACACTTTTTCCTTCATGAGAATCAAACTATTTAAGTTTCACTATGAAATTTGGCATGAAATTTTTAAGTTTTAAAAAATAAAATATACATTTTGGAAACTGTGTAAAAATCAATGTAAGTCACAATCGTGCCAGAGATGCGCCAGAAGCGTCAGCCCACTTTCCCTTCCGTTCCTAGATCCGTACGTGTTCATTTGAGTCGAGCTTTCGTTATGTTCTTAATCCTAACTATCTAAACCTTCTTTAATCATTGAGAGATCCATCATATATCCTAATCATAACTCTTGAATTCACTTTTCAAAGTCAAGAAAAGATTAAGAGTAAACTTCGAGTAAGTCTTTTTAGTCACTTTGAGAAGTCTTTTTCAATCTTTTTAAACTAGAATTAAAACTTGAGTAAATGAGTATGAGGATGAGGAGAGTTGATTTCATTATTCAAAATGAGTATGAGGGGACTAAGTACTCCCAAGCATGTAACACTTTTACATTTAAAATGAGAAGAAACCTTAATTTCTAGATGAGTTAGGAGTTTTTGAGCATTATCTCTTTTAAGAGAAGCTTTTGAGTACTTATCTCAAATTGAGTAGGAGTTATGTTTTCTTTAAAATATATGAGCATGAGTTATATATATATATATATATATATATATATATATATATTATTGGGAGTAGTATTGAGCACCGATATGGGGATGAGTTCAGACAACTCAAAATCCTCATTAATCATGTATGACAACATGGGTAAAGGATCATCTGTTTTAGATGATTCCTTATTGCTTTTAAGCATAGCTTAGTGGATCCACTTTGTTGAGGATGTCTTATACTCTAGCAAGGTATAGGATAGTTTTGGAAGCATGGACGAGATGTTGTTTCATCACATAGCTCATAGTGATGGTTGTTGGTTAGAGAATCTCCCAAATAATAGTAAAAAGTTTATTATTTTATTTTTATATACATTGAGTTATTACCTACTGTTTTAAAAGCTTTCTTTATATTACATCTTTATTGTTTCTTTTATATTGAATTGAGTTTAGTATCCTTGAGTTGAGTTGAGTTGAGATGAGATGAGGTGAGTATGTTCTTTTTTTTTATCAGTTGAAGCTTATCTCTATGCTTTAGAGTTCCCCTTGCATGCTTGTACATTCAATAAACTAACACCATTTGGCCTACATCTTTCATGATGTAGATACAGGTATTCAGGGTCATCAACAGGCACTTTGTTGATACCACTTGCAGTTCCAGATTTGCTTTGGTGAGCTCCTTACTTCTGGAGGATTCCCCATTTACCTTACAGTCTTGTTAAGATGCCGTGGGTCTTGTCCCGATGACTGTCATAGTATTTAGAGGCTTCTTAGATAGTAGTGTTTTCAGGGAGTCTTTTCTGATTCCATTGTTAATGTTTAAAACTTGAGTTGCCTTTTTATGGCTAGTTGAATACCTTAAATATTCTAAGTTATTTATCTTGAGACGTTTGAGTAAATCTTTGCAAATTGAGGTCATATATTGTTGAGTAAGTCTTCCACTGAGTATTGAGCTAGGCCAAGGGTTCACTTGGGGACCAACAATGGTCCTCGAGTGCGAGTTACGTCTAGGGTGTAGGCTTGGGGTGTGACAAGGTCTCCTTATGAGATCTCTCCAATATAGCATGGACAATAGACTCCTCAATCTCCTGGAGCTCTATCAATGTCATGGCAATCTGTTGCTCATCCTTCTCTTTCCGTATCTCCTCTTCATATGTTTCCTCAGCCAAATCATCATCATCCCAATCATTATCTCTCTACTCGTCATCAACATTAACAACCACAATATCATCACTAGTAGCACCACCCACACTTGGCTGCTCAGCCACACTAGTAGAAACCTCAACAATTCGCACGGAGGTAGGCATAAACTCTAGTGCATTGGGAAATGGAACCTTACCCCATAGCATAGAAACGTATGTGGACCTTGGCTGGTCCACATCAACCTGAAGAGTGGTAAGCTTAGCCCTCATCATAGTCAAAACATCAAAGCTACCCTCTATCTTTTCTCTAACCTCCATCCTAGCTCTAAGATTATCTAATATCACACCATGTGGCACTAAAGTGGGCTTACACTAAGTCAACTTATCTCTCAGGGGAGCCAAAGCAGCCTCAATCATCCTCTCAATCATTTTGGGCATATCCTTCTCTACCCTAGCTACCCTCACAACCGTAGATCCGGCATGATTTCCCATTTTGTAGATCATGGCCTAATTCAAGGGGGTCGAGATATAGGAGTAGGGGCAGGTGCAATAGTAGTGGAAGTAAATGGTACATAAGAGGTTTGTGGTGTACCTGAAAAATCCATAGAAGGAGAGGATGGAGTGGCCTCGGACTCCTGAGTGGTAGGAACGACTTCAAGCGTAGTGGCAAGTGGTGGCGACGTTCTCTAAGTTGCAGCATCCCACAAGTAATCTGCCTCTATCTTCCGAGTTGCATCATCCCATTAGTCCTCTCTCGTAAAGGAACTCCCATTTCCTCACACATTTGTGTTTTCAAGACAGGGAATGGAAGAGAAGTATGCTCCTACCGAGATCTCATCAACATTTCTTCAACATTAAGCCTACAAGCACTAATCTTACTCATATCCATGATACTCTCAATTAGTATGGCTTTCGGATGCCGGAGAATGGACTCATTTTGAGTTGGCATGATATTACTACTAATGAACCCAAACAAGTATCTGGAGCCAACATTCATATCCTTAGTTTCTATATTTGCTCCCTCAACCATCCATGTTGGGGAGATGTCTGAGATGAGAGGGTCCAACCATCCCTTTAGGGCCTCTAAATCTTGATTTATCCAGAGCTTATAATACCTATTGGTGCTACCTTTTGTGCCCAATATTTGATTTATCTTTCCCACCTTGCAGTGAGCCATCTTGCCACGAACTTTGACCTCCCCCACCAATTTCCATAATGTGGCCTTCCTCTTCTTAGGCAATGTTTTTGTATAAACTACATAGAACTCTCATACCCATGCCAGGACATAAGGAGATCGGACACTGATGAACCTCTTGAAACCATGGAATTAGATCATATCCCAGATGGTCAGATGCTCACTCATCACTCCATGTGTGGAGAGTCGTCTCTCATCAAGGATTGTACGTTCTCCAGCTGTTTTGAGCCTTTTGAGGGCCCTTTGAAAGATGCTCAGGAGAACACGGGCAATAGGTTTTTGAGCTTGAGAAGGCTCTAACTACTTCGATCGGATATCTATCTATTTTTGAACAACCACCTTCCTTTAATTATCACTCGCACCCATAGAGAAGCGCGTAGTGATTTGCTGTTGGATGGGAAACTTAGATGGACCGTTAATAGGAATCTCCTTATTCCTTTTCTAAGGGGGAGAAGGAATGGAGTCTCTCTCAGATTTTGTGTCTTAAGTCACAACTCGTTGGCCTTTTGTTCCTGTAATGACCCTCCAGGTTTTTTTTAAATTAAAGAATTCATTTCATCGTTTAGAGCGTTCCTGTAGCGACCCCAAGTCATTTATGACTTGCTGGCACTGACTGTTCGGTCGCCTGGTCGTTCGTTTGGGTTTTAGGCCCGTTTCCCTGTTTTGGAGTTTTTTTATAACTTGAAAAGTTGACTTTGGTCAACCTTCTTGGAAGTCGTGCTTAGATGAAAATTCTGACAGCTAGGTTAGCTTCGGAATATTGATTTTGGTCTAGAACGACCCTTTGTTCACTTCCCGAGNGAGAAGGCTCTAACTACTTCGATCGGATATCTATCTATTTTTGAACAACCACCTTCCTTTGCTTATCACTCGCACCCATAGAGAAGCGCGTAGTGATTTGTTGTTGGATGGGAAACTTAGATGGACTGTTAATAGGAATCTCCTTATTCCTTTTCTAAGGGGGAGAAGGAGTGGAGTCTCTATCAGATTTTGTGTCTGAAGTCACAACTCGTTGGCCTTTTGTTCTAGTCATTTCTGGCAAGGCACAATTATTCAAACAAAAATTCGGTGAAGGTTACTCCAACTCGTTTCGTCGAATTATTTCGGCGGACTAAGACAACTCCACCGAAAATGACACTATAAAAATTAGAAAGAACAAGTATAAAGGGTGATATCCACTCCCACTTGGTGATACGTCGAGTGGTTACGGTGAACTAAGACAAGCCCGCCTGATGGAATAGTATATAGGTCACATATCCAAGCATAGACGGTGGTCTGGGGCCAACTTGATGACTCGCCTAGTTACCTTGGCGAGCTAAGACAAGCCGACTAACATGTAATTTTCAGTCCATTGCCTATTTTCAACATTTCAATACCAATATACAACGATACCCAATTACCAATGAGTTTTACAATTTACCCACATTCTTTTCTACTGACTGATAGTTAGACTTCCCTAAAATACCATAATGTATTATCCAATATAATGTTTTTCCCTTAACAAAAGTCATAACTCTATCTATCATTGGACAAATATATGCCCTCAGGACAACACTAGGCTAATAAGACTTCACCTACACTCAATTCAACCAAGACCTAGTACAAACAAGGGTTTAATTTCAAGTTTTAACCAAGACAATCAATTTAGTAATTTCAGGCACAAAATCAACTATCCTAACTCATGGGAACAATTCAATATCATGCATTTAGCACACTACCCATACAAATTCAACAACAATATGCTTCAAATGGAACTAAGCCCATATCAAAAACATTAATTTCTATCACAAATGATAAGATGGAACTCGAAAACCAACCTCAAGTTCACAACAACACACAAACTCAAGGAAGAGGAGTCTCGGATGGAGAATCTAGAGTAAAAAACACTTCGGGCAAGTAAACTCACGCATTAGAGGCACACAAATACCAAAACAAGGGTATGGGGAGATATAGTAAGGAAGAGAACTTAAAAGCAATAAATGATTTGTTTTAGAACTTGAAGAGACACTTGGCTTATTTAACTCAGACCGACTCGCCGGACAGCGACTAATGTCACCGAACGCATTCGGTGCATCACCGATGGACCTAAAGCTCATCGATGAGGCCTAAACAGATAGCAAACATGAAAGTTGATTGGGAGGATTCAATGGAGTGGTTCCCACACTTAAACTCCATTTTAAGCCAAAAACCACAAGGGCTTGAAATTAGCCTGAAAACCTCGGGATCCATAAAAGGGGACATGTTAGACCAAATTAAACAATTAGAAGCTACTCGCAACGAAGGAATTCTAATCTAGTTTACCAAGAATGTTGGCCAAGGTCAAAATTACCTAAATTTAAAAGTTAAAATGCCTAATTGCATAAACTTGCACCGAAAGCCTTAGGATCTATGTCTACCATGCCACTAGTCTAAAAATACCCTTCCAAAGGTGATGGAACCATGAGAATATTATTCTAAGATTGTCTTCCTAAAATTTTAATTGAAATCAACTATTTAAGATTTAAAATCTCTAAAATATAAAAAAATTCATTAAAACCACACAAACAACACGATGACCAAACTATCAGTCCCAATAAGTCGTAAATGACTTGGGGTCAATATGGGAAGTTTTAAATGACAAATAGAAGGCCTTCACAAAGAAATGACTGAGAGGGTCATTACACTTTGACACTCTCCAAAATCCAAACCACGTAGCCATGAAGTTTTTTGACGTCTATGAATTTGAATCACCCAAAATGGAGCTCAATTGAGGGAGATATCACCGAAACAATTTTGAGAATAATAACAGATCAGATATGGTCTTATTTTAAGAAATGAGACGGATTAACTCATCACAATCGCGAGGTAAAGGGTCGGGATTGTGGCCCACTAATAAAATGTTCCTTGTGATCATGAAGGTCAAATTTCGTGATCACAATGTCCAAAGGTGGTCAACGCGGGTTAGTGTCTTATCACGATCGTGAAAAGGAGAGCCCGCGAATGAGACGAAAAAATGGGCTACACCCTCATAATTGTATTAAGGCCACACAATCATAAACCATACAAACTAGGCCTTTATAAATGTAGCCAAGGGGTCCGCGAACATGAACTGTTTATTGGGTTACACCAGCTAAGGCACATCAGCTGGTTTGGCCATTTATAGAATTCTCCAACGGGATGCTCAAGATTTATTCAGAATCCTATGTGCACAAATGAAATATGCTATTAACCCAAATTTGGATTTTTCAAAACTTCAAACCAAGGTCATCTCGAAAAAAAGTGAGTCCCATCCAAGCTCCATTTTTTGCCAAAATGAACAATGTAGCTTGAAATTAGCCAAGAAGCCTCGGGATCCACACAAAAGGTCGTTCTAGACCAAACTCAATGTTGTGGAGCCAATAGAACCTTTATAATTGCATTTTTGTAGTCATTTTCGTGAACTTTTGATTGAGGTCAACTGTTCATGTTTCAAAAGCTCTAAAACATATAAACTTGTGCAAAAACCAAATGAACGACCATGTGACTGAGATGGCAGGCCCAGCAAGTCATAAATGACTTGGGTCGCTATCGGAATGCTCTTAACGATGAAATGAAGTCATTTTCATATAAATGACCTGGAGGGTCATTACATGTAAATACTTGGCCAATTAATTGTGTGCATTTTATTATATGAATAATATGAAACTAACACCAATTAATTGTGAACGTGCTTTCTATACTTCCATATGTTATTGCAGAATTGACACCCATTTCTAAAGACCTTTGTAGTGATATCCCACCCTATTATTGGGATGATGCATGGTGTGAATGTGGGGCATCAACCTCCTCAAGGTCAAATTTCATAAACTAGTTAAAGCATAAATTGAAAAATTAAATTTTCATGGGATGAATAGAAAGAAATAATAAAAGTTGGGACACTTTGTTTCTTCCTTTCAAAATATATAATTGGAATTAAACTCCTATTTATAAGTGACTTACAACAAGGCATTAACTAAATAGGAATTCTTATTGTTTCCTTCTTCATGTCCTATACCTTTCTTTTGATTAATAGTCTCTCATTAGAATGATATGTGTATGCTACATTAATTATATGTACTTAACAAAACATAGCCTTTGTTTAAGAGGGGTGTTTGATGATTAAAATATTTC
>NC_064282.1:82394293-82423304 GCF_019186545.1 Solanum stenotomum | reverse complement strand
ATGGTATAAATTATTATAAGAATTAAGTTATAAGCCTCTTATTATAATTCTATTCATAATATTTTCAAGTAAATCACAAGAAAATACCCCTACCTAACTTTGCGACAATTTTTTTTTATGTTACTTTCATGTAAGAAAATCATCAGCTAATGGAAAAACCCAAAGTATATCCTTAGAAAAAAAATCTACAATTTGTTCCGCAATAATAAAATACTCAACAAATTCCCCGATATAAAATTCTGGGGTAAACTTCTATACAATAAATTCGTAGCTAATTTTTTAGAAAGATCCAAAGTAATTTCTCAGCTAAATTTTCTTAGGTAACTATTTCTAGCTAAATTTCGCAAATAGCTTAATTTAGGAATTTCGCTGCAAAATAATAAAAGATCAATTTTATTTTCAATGAATTTACCTGTGAAAATGTTACCTACAAATTAATTTTCAAAGCTATTTTGTTATATAATATTTTTGCGCAAAATGACACAAAATATAGCTACAAATTTTCCTAATAAATAGTTTTTGCAGGTAAAACAATTTAAAATTTATAGATTTTAGGTTGTTGCATGAAAATCCATATATTTTTTGGGGAAAAAATTCTCAAATAAAATTTTCATATAATACACACTTTTCTACTTGATCAAATTTATTTGTTAGCTAGTTGTATAATTAGTCTAATTTTTTTTTTGGAGAGATTGAATATTTATAGACTCGTCCTCCCTCTTTTTAAAGGATAACAATTGTATTCTTGTATTCTTATTGGAGGTTGATTGTATACTTTCTTTCAGAATTATAATACTCTAGAAGATCTGAATAATCTTATAAAAGAATATTCACCCGAAAACAATCGATGTTGAAGATTTGTCAATCAACGAGGTCCACAGAATTTTGTCAAAGTAAAACAAATCTGATACAAAATAGCATGATGTGCAACTTTTATCTGCGTAATGCAACGAGTAAGCACATTGATTTGTTTCGCTGTACTCATCTGTAGTGCCTGAGGCTGAACATGAGATGACAGACGAAGTTGATGAATTTTCCGCGTCATAAAAGTTCATCTCAACCTGTAATAATATAATTATGTTAGAAGTTCATCTCAACCTACAACGATATAATTATGTTAAAAAAACTCTAAAACAATAAGTTTCTATATCATAATTGTTGACACTTAATTTTGACTATTTGAATTTCTAATAACACATGATTTTTTTTATTATTATTTTTTTTATTATTATTATTATTGTTATCATCATTACCTTTCTTAATATTATATACTAATTTTATTAATATTATCTTTCTAAATATTATTATTATATAATCTGACTAAACAATATTCTAGTCAAATAAGAAGCCAAATATCACAAGAGAGAAAAGAAAAGGTCCAACACTTATAGCCCACTTAGTTTTAACCAAATGAAACCTATTCTTGGCCAAAATGACCCCAAAAATTAAAGGAATAATTACGCAAATTAGCNAATTTTGTTTTAATTTTTTTTAAAGTATAAAAACCTTAAATTAATCAACTTTTCTTCATGTTAACAACTTAAAGGGTATTTTAGACATTTTGATAAAAAAAAGTGTTTATCAGCACTTATTTGCCAAACACATCAACAACTTTTTTTTCAACTGTAACACTTTTATCCAAACACATAACTACTTATTTTAAAAATAAGTTCCAACACTTTAAAAAGTTACTTTTTAAAAGTTATTTTTTTTAAGTCAATCCAAACGGGCTCTAAGGTCTTATTGTCACCCTGAACCCATTTTTTTTAAAAAAAATTTGTAAACCTTTTTGGCTTACGTGGCATCCAAGCATCTCTCACGCGCCTCAACTACGTGGAGTCACAAAGTATGTCACGTAAGCAAAAAGGTGTATAAAATTACAAAAAAAAATAGTTCAGAAGGGTAATAGAACCTTAGTTTAGTTATGGTGTGTCTCTGAAATTTCAGTCATAATCTAGGGGTACTTGTACCTTATCCCGAAATCATTAAAAGTGATTAAACATGATATAGCATAGTCTAATTTAAGAAGGTATGTAGGTCTCAAATTAAGGTAGAAGGTTACTAGATAGTTGAGTCTTGTTGCACCTTTTTTTGAGAGGTAGAGACTAGTCGCTTCCCCCTCTTTTCTAGTGAAGTCCTATGTCTTTGAATAGTAAACACATGAAAAGATTATTCTACATTAAAAGGAAGATGTGCATAATTAAGTGCAAGAAGAACCACTGAAATGGTAAAACTTATCAGTCTGGAGAACAAGTTAAGCACATATAAATTTACTTTCAAATATTGAATTGATTTACATTGTTGCATAATGTATATTGTTTAATGTTGCTTCGTATTATTGTGAGCCCTTCAAGTCAATAGAAAAGGAGAACCAATATGATAATGCAACATGTACACTCACGAAAAGATCATAAAAACATTGTTATGAATATGTACAAACAATCGATTGGTCCTACAAAAGAAGTACTCCCTCTGTACCAATTTATGTGACATACTTTTCTTTTTAGTCAGTCCCAAAAAGAATGACACATGTCTATATTAAGTAACAATTTAACTATAAAATGTCTATTTTACCCTTAATGAAATGATTTATAGCCACACAAATTTCTATCATTCATTTTGGACCACAAGTTTTAAAAGTCTTTTTTTCTTTCTTAAACTTCGTGCCGAGTCAAACTACCTCACNGATCACAGTGTGTTTATTCCACGTGTGAAAAAGATTGAAATGACGATTGGTTATAGGTAGTAGCTAGATGAAAATAATTTGTGTGTTTCCTTATTAGTAATACATGAATTTCCAGTTGGTTGAGATGATAGGAAGATGGATAGTTCTTAGAAGAATTGGTTACTCAGAAGTTCATGGAGTGTTTATAATACTAGGCTTCAATAGGGTGTTGGTATACATGTAAATAACTTAATTAGAACTCGAGGTTTGTTGAGTAAATTTGTAAGAAGAAGTAGTATTCTTGAGATGAAAATCCCTACAGAGCTATAGATCGTGAATCCAATGGTTTAGATTAATATGATCACCTTAAGTGGTGCACCTTGTGACTCCAAGTTAGGCTTGAACACATCAAGAGCATGCAGTTAGACTTAGAAGTGTAGTGTTCACAAGGAGGAGCGCAGTGAGAAGTTTTGCTAAACTTAAAAGCTATTAGTCATATCACTTAAGGCATAGTAGTTCTATTCTTTTTCCATGCCCAAGATATCCCTATTTCATGTCAAATAGTTTGAGGTAGAGTATGAACAATGTTTTAATCTATATGATTCACGTTTAATGGACCTCGGCCAGATGGCTCATATTCTTAAGTTTTGTGAGTTCTTTATGTTCGAATATATGACACAAATCGTGCCCGTAATTCTTTCTCAAGAAGGTTATGAGAATTTTTGATGAGAACGTTTGATGTGATAGCCTTATTTCTATTGTGATTCCTAGAAACTTCATGTCATGACCCGTAATCTAGAAATCTTACATGAACGTTCATGAGAAGCGTACTCTAGTTGAGTTTCCACCTCTCAATACAAACCACTTCTATCATTGTTAATGGGAAAGTTCAATAGTCACAAAGATAGTACAAGTAGCTCATTTCTCTTTTAGTACAACTTGATCATCATTCGAGGATGACTTATTTCAAGTGGGATATATTGTAATACCCCGAAACTTGTAAACTAAGATCCGAATTATTTTTCATGTGTATAAGGTCATACCGAGTGATTATTAATTGTGCATAGGTGTTAAGGTCAATTCTTTAGTGTTTTAATTGATTTGGAGATGAATTAAGGTCATAAGAATCCATTAAGACAAAGTTGAGTTGAAAGTTTCCATACCAATTGAGTTTCGACATAAGATTTTACTAAGGTCAACTTCAAGGGATCACATCTCTTAGAATACTACGAGTTAGGTGGCCCATAACTTATCAAACTAAATGTATTTGAGTCTTCTTTCCAAATCCACCAAATTTGCATCAAACAGAGTTCTAAGTAAAGAGTTATCATCAACTTACAAACTTGATAGAGTGTAGTGACGTTTATGCCGATGGGAAGATATTAATAATAGTCGTTTTGTCTTTTTACCTCTAGGAAAATCCTAAATGAATTTCTTAACTCTTAAATGGCCTTAAAAATTAGATTTCCATCTTTTTATTCTCCCTACTCCTCTCTCTCAAATATAATGACAACTCTAAAGAAAATCAAAGCATAGAACTTTCAAACAACATTCTTTCAAATCATTTTCAAGATTCTATTTCAAGGTAAGTCCATCTCCAATGATTTCATTCTTTCCAACTTAAATTCCTACCTACATTTATGAATCATAAATAGAAATCTTAATTCTTGGTTATAGGATTTTAAAGAAATTTATTCAAGAATTTCAAGTAAAATTTTCTTGATCGTTATTCTTCAAGTTAGGGTTCTTCCGCAAGATTCATCGTGATTTTAAGGTATGTAAAGCTATCATAGTGAGGAACTTAATTCTTGCTCACGCCCTACATCTACAATTTTAGTTAGTACGATTCTGGATTTTTTTTATCACAATTATTGTACATCATATTTGTTGATGATTCTTGATTGTTGGTTCATTCTTATACTACCACATGGACCCTTTCTAATCAAAGTTATTTAAAACCTTGTCGTGGTATTTCATATTCATTATTTTCACGAATAAAGTATGTTCAAAATTTTAAAGAAGTATTTCAAGAAAGTGTTATTATCTTTAATTTAAAGTGCATGATTTAAGAAGAGTTTAGAGAAAGTATATTTTACTTCAAGTGCTTTATTTTCAAGAAGTATTTCAAGAAAGTATTATTATCTTTAATTTAAAGTTCTTGATTTTAGAAGAGTTTCAATAAGATATATTTTTAACTTCAAGTGCATTATTTTAGAAGAGTTTCAAAAGTATATTTTTTCATCAAGAAAGCATAACAGTTTTTAAGAAGCATGTTGGTCTAATAAAGTGAAGGCCAGTTGCCCCTCGAATAGGGTTGTTTTGAGTATTAACTCACCCTAGAGAATACTTTTTAATAAATGATCATATAAATTTATATTTTGAGAGTAGTATTGAGCTTCGATTTGGGGTAACAGTTAAGATAACTCAAACTCCATAAACTACGTAGCTAACACAGGACAGGATCGTACCGTCATTCGGGTAACTCCATACTTCCTCTGAGAAGTCCTACTAGATGGATCCATAAGTTAATGTTTTGTTCTAAACACCGACAAGGTTTAGAATGGCTCTGGCAATGTAGGTAAGACGTTGTATCGTTACGAGACTCACTTTATGTTAGGTTACTTTCAGTTTGTCAGCTAGAGAAACTCCCTAATAAAGTAAAGTATATCTATTTATATATTTTCGTTCAGTATTATCTATTGTTGCATCTTAGATTATAAAACTTAAATGATTTTACTTCATGGTCAGGCTCCACGCTCCACTTTCTGTCAGGTTACTATCAGTTTCATTCCAGCTTGTTTATTTAGTTCAGTTATTTGCTTCATTCAACTTTATTACGTATTGTACATTCAATGTTCTGACGCCATTTGGCGCTGCATAATTTTATGAAGTAGTTTGTAGGTACTCTCGATAGCATATGTTCGGTAAGATCTCTTTCCATCAACAGTCGGTGAGACCTCCTCACTTTCAGAGGGCTCCAATTTAGTTAGTTTAGTTTATTTGATTTTTTAATCATTTTTCATTGAATATTCAGGTAGTTTTTATTTTTGTCCCGATGCCTATCTTCAGTAAGTAAAGGCTTCATAGATAGACAAAATTAGTGAGTCAGTTCAGTCTTGAGTATTCAAATGATTTAAACATTTTATTATTATTAATATTATTTATATTCAGATTTATTTTAGACTTTTGCATGAAATGTTTTAAATGATTTTGAATGTCCATCTTATAAGGATTCCACATGTATGTATAGTTTTTTGCTTAGTAATCAGTCAGGCTAAGGGTTCGCTTAGGACCAGCAATGGTTCTGAGTGTCGGTCATGCCCAAGGTGTAGGCTCGTGACGTGACATGTTGTATATCGAGGGTGTATCTAAGATTAGTTAGTAAAGTAGAGTGATGATTGTAAAGCTGTCAATAGTTCATAGATGAAACTAATAATTTACACAAAGTTTAGGGGTGTTTTCAAAATAAACTTTTAATTCAACATAGCTCTTTCACATGATTCTGATCAAATTTCAAAACAATACTCTTTCTCTCTCCTAATTTACATGACACTTTTTCCTTCATGAAAATCAAACTATTTAAGTTTCACTATGAAATTTGGCATGAATTTTTAAAGTTTTAAAAAATAAAATATACATTTTGGAAACGGTGTAAAAATCAATTTAAGTCACAATAATTGACAATTCAAAATATTTCAAACAATAAGTAAAAAACTTATGATATTTTTAAATCTGAAAATTCGAAAGATGCTACATTAATTTGGATGGAGGAAGTATCATTTTTCTCTTAATTTCCCCTTGTCTTTCCCGGATTAGTTTCACCCTTTGGTGAAAAGCAACATCCACAACCACTACACTTACACTGCTACAATTCTTCTTATTTCAACTCTCTCATTCGTGGCTCCTCTATAATGACCCGGAATATCATTTTTAGATATTTTCATAAAATTACCATTTTACCCCTTCCGATAATTTCCCCTACTCATATTTGATCAGTTTGAGAAGTTGGTTCTGAAATTTGATTGAAAAGTCGTGATTTTTTGAAAGTTTTGAGTTTTGATAGGTTTACAGTTGTTAAAATTGGTTTTTCGTAACAACCAGAATTTCGAGTCTCATAATGGAATTCCTTCAGCTTCATCAACTGTGGAATGTGGAAGTTGGTCTAGGACTGTTGTCGTTTTCTGAATTCGGAGTTGTTTCGTGGATTTGGGGCCTTGAGTTGGAAATCTAAGTGAATTTAGACCTTGTGTTGGCTTTGGTCAACATTTGGAGTTCGAATGCTCAAATCACATTTCTGATAAGAACATTGGATTTGGAGGATTATTTTAGGCCTTGAAGAGGTCTTGGTTGAACTTTTGAGGTTTCGAGGGCAGTCTGGTATTTTTTTTTTTAGTGTTAAGTTAATTATTCCGACTTTCATGGGGTTTGGGTCAAGGAGACCTTAGATCCATGTTTCGATGGCTTCATTGAGTCCTAAACGCTGAGTTTACTTGGGTACATATCTAGTTTGTGTACTTGAAGTTCCAAACGAATCTCGAGGGTCCATTCAGTGATTTTTGTGCCTTGTGTGAATTACTGTTGTTGAGTTATGGTGTAGGACACTTTGTTCTTCACGATCACATGGCCTTTTCTCGCAATCGCATGGAGGTGATTGTGTGACCCATCGTGATCGTGTGATGCTTTGTCCCGATTGCGTAGAGTCAGTTTCATGGTCACCGCAATCATGTGAGGCCTAGTCGCGATTACGATAGTTCCCACTGTTCCTAGCCCCGAATTGTGTTCCATTTTGGAAAAAAAGTTTGGTTTACTATTTCGAACCTTTTGAAAAAGTCATTTTTGGAAATTTCGGTGTGTGATAATTCTCGTTTTGACCCCAAAATTGGTTCATCTTTGTTTTTAGTGAATTTAGTATCTAAGTGACAGTATTAACATTGTGATTCTATTTTTGAAAGCATGAAAGCATTTGGAGGTCGTACAGAAAGGAAAAACTCTTGAAACATGATTAAGTTTGAATAAATGAAATTATGTTGATTTGAGTGAATTAGGGGCGGGTTCCTAGTTGATCATGTTAACTTTAATTAGAAATCATGTTATAGGCTTATATCAAGATTATTAAGCATTAAGAGCATGCTTGTTAGGTTATGTGGTCATCCTTACCTTGTGGTTGGCCTTAATTATTGTTATTATTAAATGTTTGAGCATGTTTGACCTTAGTCTAGTCTTAAACTAGTGCTTTCCATAAACTTGTGAAATTTGAAGCCTTTTAGGCCTTATTTCTAATCTAACGCCGTTTCAGACGGTTTAGCTCTTTGTAGACGGGTGCTGGAGTCTAATAGAATGCGCCTTAAATTACTCATTGACTCAGTTTTGACGACCTTTTATCCATCCTTCCTCTTTCTATGGCATCGTGAGTTATGTTTGAGATTTTGGGCTTTGCTTGGCGAGTTAGGACTCAGTTGGTACGATCTTAGAGTGTTTTTCTGATTACCTAGGAGTGGACGTCATTCCACAGTAGCCCTATTATGATGGTTTGACATGAGATCCTTCGACAGCCGTTTCTAGTTGCAGATTCAAGGTCTGGTCATGTTGCTCACTATCCTGTACGAAGTTGATTCCTACTAATTGCATATTCAAGGTCTGGTCATGATAATCTATATCCTTTGCGAGTCGATGCACACTAGCTATGACCTATTGCCCTTTTGCAGACCATTTGTGGTTCGAGGTCTGGTCTCCGCACTCCTTTGCTTTGACTAGGTCTTATTGGTTACTTGGAGTTTATTCATAGTTATAGGTCTGGTCTACACCTTCTCTGGATCGGACTGATCATATATTATTCTTAGCAGGTTTAGCTTTTTTGTGTATCTGTCAGGCTTATGGGGTGCGTTCGGGTTTTACATAACATATGCACAAGTGTAACCTTCTAGGCTTATAGGGTCCAGTTTGGTTTATTTTAGCTCTACTTAGTTATTTTATATCTTAGTACGCTTATAGGGTCCAGTTTGGTTTATTTTAGCTCTACTTAGTTATTTTCTATCTTAGTACGCTTATGTGTAGTTTTTTATGTTTTGACCTCTGTTTGTGTCTAGATTCTATAATTTCATATTGCTTTTCCTTTTCCTACTCAGTAATTATGTGATGCCTACTAATTACTGTTGTTTTGGTACTCATACTACACTTTGCATCTCTTTCATGATGTAGGTCCGAGCACCAGCTATCATCATTGATTACTTGAGCATGTTGCATCTTGGATCAGAATCGAGGGTGAGCACTTGGCGTCTTGAATTTACCTGTCTCTTTCAATATTCTGGATAGCTAGTCTTTTGCATTTTGAGACAAGCTTTGTATTTTGGGTAAACTTTGGGACTTATACTATTTTGTTTAGACAGCTCTATACTTGTGACTTCTAAGTTCTGGGAGGTATCTCTTATATATATATTGTATGGCTTGCTTCCGTTGTTTTGTTCTATTTATGTTATTAATTTATTGTTCTGCCTTATTTCTACCCTTATATCCACTACTTGTTTTTTTGGGTTACTAGTTAGCTTACCTACTCGTGGATTATGCTAGGTATCATCATGACTCAATAAATCGGGTCGTGACACTTATGAATCAGACATTGTTTATGGTTAAACGAATAAAATAGTGATAGCCAAAGATGGTTCAGGGATTAGTTGTGTGAATTATATTGTCTAGGTATAAACTAAATCACGATAGTTAAAAGATATTTAATTTACTAAGTATATCTGAAATATGTTCACTAGGGAAAGTTCAAAGAAAAACTTACTTATTCAGATGCAATTAATCCTTACTTATGACATACAACTTTTTCATGCATACATTTTCATAAATTAATCCTTTTACTTATGGCATACAACTTTTTCATGCATACATCTTTATAATATAGACATTTCCCATCCTTTTGGGGGATTGCTGAGTTTTGATTTCTTAGAGATTAAGCTTTAAAGATAAGGTGTAATGTGAATTGAGAAATAGAGGAAAAATAAAATTTTAATAAAGTTCATTTCTCCCTTGTTGGTAATGAAGAGAAGAACTATTGTGTTTACATTTAGAAATACTGCTTCTACCTCTTGAAGAGTTGAGAAGAGAATGTCCCCTTGTGATGTCATCGACTTGTTGTCGTCGCTCTACTTCGACTTCGGCAAATGATTGATTGATAAATTTTCTGGACGAACTTCATTTTTCATTTTTACTAATTAATTTTAATTCAAGCAAAATTGTTTTAAATTTGCAAAATTGTTACGATCAAAATTTCGGAAAGAAACTGTTCCTTCCCTTCTGAACAAACACTTCCATCTAATAGACACCAAACCTGTTCTTAAACGTGCTTTCGCACCAAATTTTAGCTTAAATAGTGATATTTGCACTCATTTTTCTCTATTGAATTTTCTGAACTTCTTCAGCATACTTTTTTTAAAAACAAATTTCGAGTCTTCGTGTGAGTTTTTACTGACTTTGAGTTTGATTAGGAGCTTTAAAAGAAAGGTATTATTTTATATAAATCTTAGTCAACTAAAACTTCTATGCTCGTATTAATAATATTGTGTGTAGATTTTAATTCTTTACTAAAAAATCTTGACTAAATGATGTGGAAAAGTTTAGAATGAATCAGTAGTGTAAGGGGCTGCATGAACAAGTCTTTTCTAAATTATCTGAGCATGCTTATTTTTAGGCTCACACAAATCATAGTTTAAATGTTTTCTTCGTATTTTTATTTCCTTATATGCAGTTATGTGATATTACTTTTATTTCCTAATTCCTAGTACCTAGATATGAATTATTTTCTCAAATGTTAAATATTACTTTTTATAATTAATAACAAGTTTATTTGATCTAAATATGACTAGTTAACCGTTTTAACAGATCTCACGGGATGCTTAGCTCCTTTTCTTTAGAATAATCTAAATCCTAAACTACCTAGAATCATATAAGTAGCCTATTAATTAAAGTTAATTTTAGCATTACTTTAATTAATATTTAGGTATCTTAATTCATCATAAAAATAATTTAGATGGTGACTTCTTAAATTAATTAGTTTTATAAATCACCAATATATTGCACTCACCTAATTAAAATGGGCTATAACAATAATAATTTATACAAAAAACTAAAAAAAGTATCTAAAGTATGAAGGACGAGAAGTGTTACCCCGAGTCCACTTGTTCGGGGACAGTTGTTGCAGGAGCTACACGAAATCCATGATATATCACTTCCGGTATCAATCAACATATTGTATTCTGCCAGAGGAGATCCCAATTTTATTTTTGTATAGTACATGCTAAAATTACAGGAAAGCATAAAAAGTTAGTGTAATATGGTGGTCAATAAGCATAAAAAAACACATTCATACTAATTAATAATCATCATATCATTGCCTCTATGAATAAATATATTGCTTTGAAAACTTATACCAAGGATCATAAAGTTGATAAGAAGCATATAATTTAGAAAGTTTCACTAAGGAAACTCACAAGAATAAGTAGGTGTATTAAAAAAGAGGTGCTAAGGCAAACTGTAAATGATCAAGAAAACTCTCTTCTGAAATATCAGGTCAGTT
Organism: Solanum stenotomum; assembly: GCF_019186545.1. NCBI lineage: Eukaryota > Viridiplantae > Streptophyta > Magnoliopsida > Solanales > Solanaceae > Solanum > Solanum stenotomum. The sequence goes on along the minus strand of NC_064282.1, from coordinate 82,412,064 downwards.
ATAACACAACATGCCTCTTAGTTCAGAGGTGGTGTAACGACTTGATCCCGTCGTTATAGAAAAGCCAACGGGGAAAAAATTTGGGCCAGAAAACTTTGTCGTAGTAACTTGGAATTTCCAAACCTAGTCTAGATTTGGACGAAATCGGAGTCAGTAAGGTCTAGGGAAATCTGGTCACATTTGGGTGATTTAATTATGAATTTTGATCACATGAGTAGATAGCTAAGACATTAAGGAACCCACATGACTTTACGGAATTGAATTCGGGCGAGTAGAACTTCCGAAATTGATCTTAGCGTGAACGGGTATTTTCTGAGTGTCATGGGATGAAGGTGTGTTGTGAAATGGGAGTTTGAAATTCTTAAATCGACTCATAGGTTCCGTGCAAGCTGCTGTGGCGGGATTATTCCCGCCAGGGCGGGGTGAGGAACGTTGTGGCGGGACAGTCGCGATTGAAGTCAGAAATAAACCCCAAAATTGTTTCATTCTGCACTTTTCGACCTTGAGAGCTAAGGGACGACCCCAAGTGTTTTCTTGACGGATTTTCACCATTCTTGAGGCTAAAGGTAAGGTTTTTACTATCACACCCCGAGCCTACACCCTGGACGTGGCCGGCACTCGAAGACTATTGCTGGCCCCAAGCGAACCCTTGGACTGGCTTACTTAACTCAGCGGAAGACTATATGCTTATTTATAAAGATCAATAACACACTACTCAACTTAACTAATGAAATAAATTAGAATGTTTAATAGTCAACATTCAACTTGGCCAAAATGGCAACTCGAGTCTTAATATATGAAATGAAAAGTAAATGATTGTCTGACTATCTATGAAGCCTCTAAACAACTAAGATGGATGTCAGGAAAGGCCCGCGACATCCTAATGAACTAATACTAAAACTGAAAGCAATGTGAAAGAGTCCTCTGGAATGCAAAGAGGCTCACCAACAGACTCTGAACTGCTCACTGGATCAACGAATGTGTCGGATGCCGATCCTAGTTACCTGTGCCTGCATCATAAGACGATGGAGGCCAACTGACATCAGTACATTAAATGTATGAGTATGCGAGTTGGAATGCTAAAACAACATAGGCTCGAAAGACATTATGAAAGAAACACTTACCTTGGCTCTTCTCAACTCTTGAATACTTAAATAAACTTATTTCATTATAAAACAGTTTAAAACAAGTGCAATATAAAGAAAAACTGTTGAAAACATGCTGTCAATTCATAATCATAATATCATAAAAAGACAAACCATGCTCCCTCTCAAAGTCTACTTGTGCAATGCATTAATAAAGTCTCATACCCACATTCACACTAAGCAGAACCCCTTGAGGAAGCATGCTACTACTACTGTGGGAGTTTCTCTAACTGACAACCATCACTTAAGAACTATAGTGATGATACAGCGCTTTACCTCATGCTGCCGAGGCCCATCCTATACCTTGCTGTGATATAGGAAGCTAACTCACTAAGTGGATCCACTAGTCTATTGTGAAAAAGGATTCATCTAAAAAGTATGAACCTTTTCTACCCATGATGGCTACATGGTTTATGGAAACGTGAGTTATCTGAACTCAATCTTGTCCCCATATCGGAGCTCAATACTACTCCCAAAAATATACTTAGTTCTTTATGTTAAAAACCATACTTCTTCTGTGATTTGAGATTAGTGCTCAAAAACGTAGCTCAAAGGCAATCTCGAAAATCTCAGTTTCCCTTCTTGCTTCACTTATAAAGTTATTTCTCTTTTCTGAAAACTAGCCCGAAGGCTCTTTGAAAATCTCAGTTTCCGTTCTTATTCAAATGTGAAAACATTTTAAATCTCTTTGGGAATACTTAGTCCCCATATACTTTTGAAGAAATGAACTTCAATCTTTACTCTTTACTCAACTTGAACTGTAAATCTTAAAACAAAGTTAAAAGCATTTGCAAAAGGCTTCTTGAAAAGACTCAAAAAACTTCCTAAACTTGGCTCTTAACTTTCCTTGAATTTGAATTTATGGATTCAAGGTTATGATTCATGTTTTTGGATGATTTCTAGATGTCTAGAAGTCATTTAGAGTAGTTAGAATTAATGGAAAGTGTTAGTACACTTTAGAAGAACTTAAATAGGCTAGACGATGAAGAACTGACGAAAAATGACGATATGGGCGCATCCTGGGAGTGCCGCGCCAGCCCCCAACTTACTGGAGCTCATTTCGGGTGTACTGCAGGCGCACCGCGCCAGCCCCTCGGGAGCTACGGGGGCGCGTCACGCCAGCCTCCCTTCAGGCAAAATTCTGACGAACTTTTGATCTCGTTTTCTGATCCTAAATCGTTTTAATCCGATTCTTTTTCTCAAATTCACTTTAGATTCATGTACCCAAATCATATACACAAAATCTAACCCAAACAACTCAAGGAAACAACACTTTAACATCAAGAAACTCCTTAATCCCAACTCATATTCAAGAATGAAATCAATACAAGAACAATTATCAAGAACATCAAATTCTCAATCTTTTTAGGACAAAAATACGCTGAATTAAACATGCTTGGCGCGTGAGTGAATAACCCAATGCTATGTGATCTCACATACCTCTTAGGGATTAAACCAATGGCAAAAATCCGCAACAAGATGCAAGAATCTCGACGAACGCTTGGTCCTCTCCTCTTTTCTCCTCTTTTCTATTCTTCTTTTGTCTTTTTTTCTCTCAACTAAGACCCTAGGCATAAACTAGGATTATAAAACTGAACCTAATCAGATTATACCCTTAAAATATTACTAAAAACGAATTAAATCTGATTGGGTAAGGAAAAGACCAAAATACCCCTCTAAAACCCGATTTTGACCTTCCTTAACTAGACAGCCTAACTTCAAAAGGTCATATCTCACTCATCCGAACTCAAAACTTAGCAAACTCAGTAGCGTTGGAAAGATAATTCAAAGGTATTTTTTACGGTGCCAGGTAGCACACCTAAATCTTCCTGAGCTTGGAGTTATGATTGTTTGAAGTCGACCCAAAACTCATACTTAGTTTAACTTGCAAAATTTCAGATTTTGCTATTTCCAATTTAATTCTTTTTCGAACTCAAGGTGCTACATCTAGTGAACTTAACACTTAAGAAATTTTAATTCCTCGGTAAAATCCTACTTACAACAAGGGACGGTTTAAGTCTTAGCTCAAAAATTTTCTGGGGTGTTACAATATCTCCCTCTTGGGATCATTTGTCCTCGAATGATGGTTGGTCTGGGTTTGGAATGGCTTACTCTTACTAAGATCTGCGTCTAATGGTATGCTCATACTATATTCAAGCTTAACCCAAATCCTTAGGTTCGGGTTCTATACCTCTTTATAGGAAATCTCACCGCAAGATTATCACTCATTACCACCATATTGGGCTCATATCAAGAACCACCTAATGTTTAACAACACCATATTCAAGGTTAGCACATTAACAACTCCATTACTAACAGGGCCTCTGAAAAGATATCTCTAATACTCTCTGGAACTCATTACTATCTTATTCTCAAACACTTGACTTGATTTCTCCTCTTATCATCTCCCCATTAGGTCCAAAGTTAACACTTGAAATCTATGGACCTATTCCACATTGACAACTCAATTATGCTATCTAGGCACACATGGAAATCATAACTTAATTGGAACCTAATCTGGTAACATACCATCTCGGCACGCCTCTTAATGCTCTTGTTACTCTGGTGACTTAGCCACACTTTACTACCCTTATCTAAACGTTAGTGTCTCTCACTTGTACCACTCATATCTATTACAACTAATCACCTCAATTCCTCACCTACTCTATGTCAAGTCTTCTAGATTAAATCTCAAGACTAACATCATCACCCTAATGTTGCTATTCTTTTGATCATGACACTCATCTCGAATTCAAGCTTAATATTTATGACTAAACTCGAATATCAATACGATTGCTCGCCTACCATACCATACCTCATTGCTTGATCAATTCAATAATCTTCTGAACATCATGACCCTCTCAAACAAATCATAAGCCTAACTTAGATCTATCACTTCATAAATACTCCGCTCTTTTATTCAACACATCAATTTAGTCTCCTCTAATACGATGGCACATCGACATCAACTCTATTCTGGTTAACAAGCATATACTCTATCTCATCTTGACTAGCAACTCTTACTCTACCCATAAGGGAAAATTCCTCATTACCAACTTGTTAGGTGAATGGCTATAGTAACATACTTTGTCAAAACACCATCTCCCTTACTTAGATTACTAAACCTCTTCATAATTTCCTCTAACTCTGGGCACTTTCACTACTACTGCTCATGATCTTATAACTCATGCTACCTTTTCGGGTGAAAATACTACTCAAGCTCTAAACATACCTCTTAAAAAGGATCTCAGCTGAAACAAGGCTCAGGGAAGAGAGTACAACTCGCTTTTAACTCAAATGCACGATTCATATGAATATGAGGGCATTCCTCTGAAACTGAACACTTAACTTACTCTTGAACTTCTATTAAGCCCCTCTGGAGTCTCATGACTTTCTCAAGACTCTTCTAAGAACAACTCGTTGACTGAGTACTGACTTTTCTATTCAACTACCTCTAGTATGATGGATAGTCGAATGAATTTCGAGAACCGCACGAGTATGAATAAATCTCTATGACATAGCTCTATTGCACGATTAAGAGTATGAAAGAAGGGAAACTTTTCTTAAATGTCTGCAGTCCCTCATTTATAGAAGTGGGGACCTCACAACCATAAATGAGAACCTACTGACACGGCTTCATAGACACCCTAGGACACTTTAACTCTGTGCTCTAATACCAAGTTTGTCACGCCCCTAGCATACACCCTGGACGTGGCCGGCACTCGAAGACCATTGCTGGCCCCAAGCGAACCCTTGGCCTGGCTTACTTAACACAACGGAATATTATATGCTTATTTATAAAGATCAATAGCACACTACTCAACTTAACTAATGAAATAACTTAGAATGTTTAATAGTCAACATTCAACTTGGCCAAAATGGCAACTCGAGTCCTAATATATGAAATGAAAAGTAAAGACAACTGAATTCACTAGCTGACTGTCTGACAATCTATGAAGCCTCTAAACAACTAAGATGGATGTCGAGACAGGCCAACGACATCCTAATGAACTAATACTAAAACTGAAAGCAATGTGAAAGAGTCCTTTGGAATGCAAAGAGGCTCACCAACAGACTCTGAACTGCTCACTGGATCAACGAATGTGCCAGATGCCAATCCTAGTTACCTGTGTCTGCATCATAAGAAGATGCAGGCTAACTGGCATCAGTACATTGAATGTACGAGTATGCGATTTGGAATGCTAAAACAACATAGGCTCGAAAGAGATTATGAAAGAAACACTTACCTTGGCTCTTCTCAACTCTTGAATACTTAAATAAACTCATTTCATTATAAAGCAGTTTAAAGCAAGTGCAATATAAAGAAAAACTGTTGAAAAAATACTGTCAATTCATAATCATAATATCATAAAAAGACAAACCATGCTCCCTCTCAAAGCCTACTTGTGCAATGCATGAATGAAGTCTCATACCACCATTCACACTAAGCAGAACCCCATGAGGAACCATGCTACTACTGTTGTGGGAGTTTCTCTAACCGACAACCATCACTTAAGAACTATAGTGATGATACAACGCTTTACCTCACTCTGCCGAGGCCCATCCTATACCTTGTCGTGATATAGGAAGTTAACTCACTAAGTGGATCCACTAGTCTATTGTGAAAGGATTCATCTAAAAAGTATGAACCTTTTCTACCCATGATGGCTACATGGTTTATGGAAACGTGAGTTATCTGAACTCAAGCTTGTCCCCATATCGGTGTTCAATACTACTCCCAAAAATATACTTAGTTCTTTATGTTTAAAAACATACTTCTTCTGTGATTTGAGATTAGTGCTCAAAAACTTAGCTCAAAGGCTATCTCGGAAATCTCAGTTTCCCTGCTTGCTTCATTTAGAAAGTTATTTCTCTTTTCTGAAAACTAGCCCGAAGGCTCTTTTAAAATCTCAGTTTTCGTTCTTATTTAAATGTGAAAACATTTTAAATCTCTTTGGGAATACTTAGTCCCCATATACTTTTGAAGAAATGAACTTCAATCTTTACTCTGTACTCAACTTGAACTGTAAATCTTAAATCAAAGTTAAAAGCATTTGCAAAAGGCTTCTTGAAAAGACTGGAAGAACTTCCTAAACTTGGGTCTTAACTTTCCTTGAATTTGAATTTATGGATTCAAGGTTATGATTCATGTTTTTGGATTATTTCTAGATGTTTAGAAGTCATTTAGAGTAGTTAGAATCAATGGAAAGTGTTAGTACACTTTAGAAGAACTTAAATAGGCTAGACGACGATGAATTGACGAAAAATGACGATTTGGGCTCATCCCGGGAGTGCCGCGCCAGCCCCAAACTTACTGGAGCTCATTTCAGGCGTGCTACAGGCGCACCGCGCCAGCCCCTCGGGAGCTACGAGGGCGCGTCGCGCCAACCTCCCTTCAGGCAAAATTCTAACGAACTTTTGATCTCATTTTATGATCCTATTTCGTTTTAATCCGACTTTTTCTCAAATTCACTTTAGATTCATGTACTCAAATCATATACACAAAATCTAACCCAAACAACTCAAGGAAACAACACTTTAACATCAAGAAACTCCTTAATCCCAACTCATATTCAAGAATGAAATCAATTCAAGAACAATTATCAAGAACATCAAATTCTCAATCTTTTTAGGACAAAAATACGCTAAATTAAACATGCTTGGCACGTGGGTGAACTAACCCAACGCTATGTGATCTCACATACCTCTTAGGGATTAAACCAATGGCAAAAATCCGCAACAAGACGCAAGAATCTCGACGAACGTTTGGTCCTCTCCTCTTTTCTCCTCTTTTCTCTTCTTCTTTTGTCTTCTTTTCTCTTAACTAAAACCCTAGGCGTAAACTAGGATTATAAAACTGAACCTAATCAGAGTATACCCTTAAAATATTACTAAAAATGAATCTAATCTGATTGGGTAAGGAAAAGACTAAAATACCCCTCTAAAACCCGGTTTTGACTTTCCTTAACTGGACAGTCTAACTTTAAAAGGTCATATCTCACTCATCCGAACTCGAAACTTAGCAAACTCAGCAGCATTGGAAAGATAATTCAAAGGTCTTTCCTATGGTGCTAGGTAGGACACCTAAATCATCCTGAGCTTGGAGTTATGTTTGTTTGAAGTCGACCCAAAACTCATACTTAGTTTAACTTGCAAAATTTCAGATTTTGCTATTTCCAATTTAATTCTTTTTCGAACTCAAGGTGATACATCTAGTGAACTTAATACTTAAAAAATTTTAATTCATCGGTAAAATCCTACTTACAACAAGGGATGGTTCAAGTCTTAGCTCAAAAATTTTCTGGGGTGTTACATTTACTCCCTGAATCCATGTTTCGATCCGTAGAATATAAACTCATTGGTAATTATAGATGGGGGAAGGTTTTGGTCTGGGAATTATGGTGGAAAAATCCCTAATCTGGGTATGGGGATCAAGGGTTTGACTTAGGATTGATATTATTGATTATAATCTGGGTAATTAGGTCTCGTTTGTTGATCCTTGTGCTAATTGTATGTTTTTAGACCATGAACAAGAGGGAAGAATCCCGAAAGGGAAGATTCAAGTGTCTTAGGGGATTCAAACTTGGATTCGAGATAGGTGATGATTGTGATTCTATGATTGTGTGATGTATGTTTGTTCTTGCTTCATTATGATACATGTATGTATGCGAATGTTGCATTATTGATCACATTAATTGTATATGAGGATATATGAATGATGAATGCCATGAATCATGACTTGATTGTATAATTATAAGAATGAACTTTGTGATTGTGGTTGTGGCTTCTTGAATGGATCGGGTGTTGCGTTTCGACACACTAACTTGGATCTGTTGCCACGTTCCGGCATAAATATGGGATCGACTGCCACATTTTGACATAAACATTGGATCGGGTACCACGTTCTGGTATATGCTAACTGTTTGGGTTTGGGTTCCATGAGAGGACCAATGACTTGATATAACTGTGATATTTGAGAAATCGTGAAACTGTTCATTGTTGTAAGTGATGATGATATTATATATGTTCGGTGTATACATGTTATTGTATTATTGTTTTGACTTATGTATGTTGTACTTAGTGGGATAGTCGCGTGATCCTACCAGTACACTATGGTTGTGTACTGATACTGAACTTGCTTTTTCTTTGTTGAGTACGGGGCATCTTCAGGCGGCTATTGACAGACCACTCTTAAAAGATCAGTTATCGTTCGAACTCAAAGGTGAGTCAGTTCTTTCGGGCTGCCATAAGTTCTCTTTCTGTCTACGTCCACATTTTGGAGTTAGAGTTTCTAGTTAGTTATTAGTACATTAGTTTGGGATTGTAACCCTTCTTGTTTAGATTTATGGATCTTGTTAGAGTTTCCGTACATTTACTTTCAGGTTCTAGGTGTTACTTCCTCATTTGTTTTAGTTGTTAGACTTTTGTTTGGAGTTTATGGGAACTCCCTATTTCTTTCCTTAGCATTGAACTTGCTTTCGTAACTTAAATGCCTTAGTATTTTGGTTTAGTTGTTGGTTTGGGTTGTAGTAGTGGTTCTCCCACTGGAGGGTTAGTGTGGGTTCCAATCACGATGGTCTGAGTCGTGACAAAGTTGGTATCAGAGCCCTAGGTTCGTTCATCTAATTGTACTAAAACGAGTCTAGTAGAGTCATGTAGAATGGTACGAAGACATCCGTACTTTTCTTTGAGAGACTATAGGACTTCAGGAAAAATTCACTTCTTTCTACTCATTCGTGCTATGACTTGAATCCAATTGGTATCTGGGTGATACAAATTGGTATCTTTCCTCCTTCACTCTATGGTCCGAATTAGAGCAATAAAAGTGGTAACACCATCACTAGTAAGAGAGGATGTGTATAGACTACCGACAATTGAATAGGGTCACCATTCGGAACAAGTATTCACTGCCTCGGATAAATGATATTTTGACTAGGTGAAGGGTGCATCAGTTTACATTTTTGCTCTCATACTGGGAGATCGGTAATGGTCATCTATGGAAAAAATTAATTTAGAAATCAGGCCTGCCTGTGAGTTGTAAGTTGAAAATCGTGAATGTGTGTTCCTTGTTGCCTGAATTAGCTGTAAATGTGGAAGGTGTATTTGCTTGGATGTGATGATATGATCATGTGCACAATAAGTGTGGGTCTGAATTTTGGTATGTGCAATATGCTGGCTGAATTGATTGAAACTATGCATGCTATAATTGTTAAGTGTCATGAAACTTGTTGTGAAAAGAAGCTCACGACTAAGTTCGATGCAAGGGTCTAGATAATGTACGAGGTAATTCGTAAAAAAAGATATGGACATGTCTTGCGCTTGAGTATTAACTCTGTGAGTGTTGGGTGTATCCTGGGGATGTGTGGGATATGGTGTTGAATTAATGAAAATGAGTTGGATTGTGTATCATTAGATTTACTCGGGGTAGACAATGATTATCCTAGTTCAGAGGATTATCCTAAATTGCTCAGTAAAACTAAAAACCGTTGGGAGATTTAGAAAAGAGAAAAACCCCAGAAAAAATTATTGACTGGGTATTGTGTTAGTCTGAGTCGTTGGGGCGGGATTTTTTCGCAAGCGCCAGGCCACCAGAGCGAGAATTCCCCGCCAAAGCGGGACAGGGCGATACAGAACTTTAGCCATGTTTCCTCTGTTTTTCCCAAGTCTCCTTATAGAACCCAAATAAAATCCGAACTAATTCTTGCAATTCAATCAATGTTCAGCAATCAAGGATAGACTATAAAACCCTGTAGTAAATTGAATGCTATCAAAAACAGTAGAAAAACTAGCATCCATGTGCTTACAAAAACAAAAGGGGTGTGCAAAATTTTCTAAGTGTGAATTTTGGTTGACTTCGGTTGCCTTTTTGGGGCATGAAGCTTCAAGGGAAGGGGTAATGGTAGATCCCCAAAATATTGAAGCAGTCAGGAATTTGGTTCGACTTAGTTTTGTGACTGAAATTAAGAGTTTTGTGGGGCTCGCTAGCTACTATCGTCGCTTGTGAAGAGATTAAGGTCAGATTTGTAGATTCAAGTTTATAGGTGACAATATTCAAGAAATTTTGGTAAGGGACGACTAGAAAATGAACACCATTACTTTGGAAAATACATTTAGTATTATTGTCATAGCAAGTGTGGGTTATCCAACGAATGATGAAATTAAGTTATGTCAATTGAGATTAGAAGCTATACTACGATTTCATGGATTGATTGTATATGAAAGAGGGTCAGGATACGACTGCCCCAATAGCAACAATGCTTACCTGGTTAGGTTATTATGTGTGTTACAACTGTGGAGAACCTGCACATATGAGGAGGAAATCAGTAAAGTTGTGGAGGCCGTGGAAATGGTAATGCAGGTAGAGGAACAGTACAGATAGGCAAGGAGGTTGCCCGTCAAGATGACAAGGCTCAGTTTTATGCCTTTCCAGGAAAGACCGAGGCTGAGAGGTTGATGCAGTGATCACAAGTACAATTATTGTTTGTGACCAAATGGCTTATTTGTTGTTTGATACGGGTTCTACTTATGCTTATGTATCCGTGCAATTTGCCTAGATTTCGATATGATTTGTGATATACTTGATGCCCCCATCCATGTTTCTACCCTAGTTGAAGAGTCAGTCATAGTCACCCATGTATATCGTGTTATCCTGTTGTTTTTATGGATTTTCATATTTGGGTTGATTTGGTTATGTTGAATATAACTTACTTGATATAATCTTAGGCATGACTTGGTTGTTCCCTTATTATGTTGTGCTTAATGGTAATGCTAAGTCGGTAACTCTAGAGATCCCGGGTAGGGAAAGGTTAGAGTGGGAAGGAGGTACAAGTCTAAGTCAGCTAAGGTCATATCTTTCGTGTGGGGTAGGAAACTGGTGGGGCAAGATTGTTTGGCGTAATTGTCTTATATTCGGGATGTTGAGATTGAATCCCCCTCTATTGAGTCTATTCCTGTGGTGTCAAAACTGAGAGAGCTTAAAGCTCAAATCCAGGAGCTTCTTAATTAAGGTTTTATCCCTCCTAGTGCTTCTCCGTGGAGTGTTCCTGTCTTGTTTGTTAAGAAGAATTATGGTAGTATGGGGACTGGTGATTTTATATTAAGCTATAAATGAGTGGATTGATATCGGAATGACAAGCTTATGGATAAAGAAAGTCCCATTGAGTATACTTGGGGGAAGGCAATTAAATTATTGTAGTAAGGAAGTGCGTATAAAAGTTGGGTTGGTCCTTTGATTTTGATGAGTATACCTGAGCTTGAGGTGTCATGTTGATGAAAAGGCTGACTTCGTAGTGATAGTCAGGGTTGACTAAGCTTAATGGTAATAAGAGCTCGTGATGGATTGTGATGGGATCCAACTATATAATAAGATTGTTGGTTAAGCGAATTTTGTACGGTAATTATGACTTGCGAGTATCTAAGGTTGTGGTTTTCTAATATTTGGTGAGTAACGTAGTTGCATGGAAAGTTTTATGAGATGGTGGGACACCACTCAAATAGATTTTTAAAGAGCTAAAGTCGTAATGAAGAGAAAAATAGTGGGATGTAGTACAGCCGTGAGAAAAAGGCGCGAGCAACAATATTCTATTTGATTGCAAAAACTGATGAGATATAATTAGAGAGTTCAACACCACATACCTTGAGTTCTTATGAAGGTCTTGAGAGTGTCTTCAATGGAAGCTTGGAACTTGGAGCAAGAGTCTCTTCAATCTTGAGGAAGGTTTTAGATTAGGGTTCTTGAGAGAATCTTGAGAGAAAATGTGTCTAAGTATGGGAGAGGTGTTTTGGGAAATGTTTTAGAGATGAGAATTGAACTAATGGTATATAGGAAATAACATATGCCCTTTGGAAAAAAATGGTCCAACACTTGGAAAAAAAAATAAGGCGGGTGAACAGTAAAAACGCTCACTGGAAATTGCATTTCCTGCCGGACAGATTTTACGAAAATGGGTATAACTTCTTCGTACGAACTCCGAATGAGGTGAAACGATGTGCGTTAGGTATCTAACTCAAAGGGCTTTCCATGGATATGTTATGGGCCACCCAATTATTTGTGTGCTAGGAGATATGACCCTCCAAAGTAGACCCTCGAAAAAGGCTTCACTTGAAAATTTCGGATTTTGATACGGTTGCTCTAAAATTTGGGTTAGACCCATTTCCCACTCAATTTGACCCCCTAAACAAGAATATGAAGTCGGATTTTTGAAAAACGAAACGGATTTTTTTTTATATAGCTAAACAAGTTTCCGGTAACTTCCGAAGCACATTTTTAAGAACTTTTTGGGTCATTTCAGATTGTGTGCACTAAAGGTGGATGAACTCCAAGAGAGGATCGTGGAGCAGGCTTATAGCTCCAAATGTTTGATCCATCCTGGTTCCAAAAAAGATGTACTGCGACATGAGAGAAGTATATTGGTGAAGTAGCATGAAGAGGTATACTGCAAAGTTCGTTGCTAAGTGCCCGAATTGCAAAAAAGTCATGGTTGAGCACTAAAGACTCGATGCTATAGCTCAGAACACAGATCTTTCAGAATGGAAACTGGATATGATCAACATGGATTTCATTACTGGGTTATCGTGATCTCGCAGGCAGCATGATTCGATTGGGTGATTGTAGATCGGATGATTAAACCAGCCCATTTCTTGCCTGTAAAGACTACATTTTCAACAGAAGATTATGCAGATTATATATTCAAGAGATAGTCAGACTTCATTGAGTTCCAATGTCAATCATTTCAGATAGAGGTGCACAATTCACCAAATAATTTTGGAAGTCTTTCCATAGGGTTCAAAGTAAATTTGAGTACTGCTTTCCATCCTCAGACTGATGGTCAAGCATAGCTTACATTTCTATGTTTGTCCTTACAGGATATCCAAGAGAATTAGCAATGTGGCTTATGAGTTGGAGCTACCGTCAGAGTTTGCAACAGTCCATCCGGTATTTCACATTTCTATGTTGAAAAATATATGGGTGACCCTTCTCTTATTATACCTACCGAGAGTATTGGTATTAACGAAAACCTATCATATGAGGAGATACCCATTGAGGTACTTGATTGTCAGGTTCGCAAGTTGAGAACCAAAGAGGTAGGATCAGTAAGGTCTTATGGAGGAAGTAGTTTGTTGAGAAAGCTACTTACGAGGCTGGGGAGGATACGAAGAAGAGATACCCACACCTCTTTTCTTTCGTAGAAATTCCAGACTAAGGTAATGACTTTTTGCAAAACACTCTTTAAATTGATATGCTATGTTGTGTTAAATTGCATGTTGGGTATTTGAGTTGGGTGTTAGAGGTTTCTACCCTTAGTTCTATTTAAAGTGATCTCATTAGTGGATGAATGTTCCCAAGGGGGAGATATTGCAACACCTCGGTCTTAGAAAGAGCTAAATCTAGAAATTTGCTAAATTTTGAGTTTTTATCCAACACCACCGAGTTGCTAAATTCCGAGTTCAGATGAGGGAGATATGCATGTATGAGTACAGCCTGTCTAGTTAAGGAAATTCACCTGAATTAAGGAGGGGTATTTTGGTCTTTTCCTTACCCCACTAGGCCTACACATTTTTTCACCTAATTAGGGGTCAAAGCTGATTAAAATCAGTTTTCACTCAAGTCTACAACGTTCAAGAAACTGGGGTAAAGTTTAAGAGGAGAAAATAGGAAGTTTTGAAGAAGTTCTTCAAGATTTCGGGGAAATCACCAAGAACATAGTTCTTTCGAGGTATGTAAGTCTTCATAGTGATGGGTTTGTTAACCCTCACACCAATCATGAGTTTCCAATTTCGAATTCTCCCATGAGATTGAGTATATTGAGTTCTTGATGAGTTCTTTGAAGTTTTGTGCTTCATTTTTTGATAATAGAGTTTTGTTGAGTTCTTGATGTGAGGATCTTGCAAATGAGTGTTGTTCTTGAGGCATTTTGAGTGAATTTTAGACTTGTGTTGGGTCACTGAATATATGGGAGTTTTGAAGAAATCAATTGATTCTAGGTAAATTAGGACCAAAAGTCGAGAAGAAAAATTCGTCGAAACATTCTGGAAATTTGCTGGGGCGGCGCGCCCTTGATGCGCCGGGGGGCTAGCGCCTGGTGCCTGCAGTGCGCCACAAACCAGCCCCAGTTAATGGAGGGCTAGCGCGGCGTGCTAGAGATGCGCCAGGAGCATCAGCCCTCATCATAGTCAAAGTATCAAAGCTACCCCCTATCTTTTCTCTAACCTCCATCCTAGCTCTAAGATTATCTAATATCACACCATGTGGCACGAAAGTGGGCTTACACTAAGTAAACTTATCTCTCATGGGAGCCAAAGCAGCCTTAATCATCCTCTCAATCATTTTGGGCATATCCTTCTCTACCCTAGCTACCCTAACAACCGTAGATTCGGCATGATTTCCCATTTTGTAGATTATGACCTAGTTCAAGGGGGCTAAGATACAGGAGTTGGGGAAGGTGCACTAGCAATGGAAGTAAATGGTACATAAAAGGTTTGTGGTGTACCTGAAAACTCCACAGAAGGAGAGGATGGAGTGGCCTCGGACTTCTGAGTGGTAGGAACGACTTCAAGCGTAGTGTCAAGTGGTGGCGACGTTCTCTGAGCTGCAGCATCCCACAAGTAATCTGCCTCTATCTTCTGAGTTGCATCATCCCATAAGTAATCTAAATCTATCCTCCGAATTGCATTGTTGGAGAAGGGGGTGATTCTCACATTAGTCCTCTCTCGTAAAGTAACTCCCACTTCCTCACACATTTGTGTTTTCAAGACGGGGAATGGAAGAGAAGTATGCTCCTACCGAGATCTCATCAACATTTCTTTAACATTAAGCCTACAAGCACTAATCTCACTCATAGCCATGATACTCTCAATTAGTATGGCTTTCGGATGCCGGAGAATGGACTCATTTTGAGTTGGCATGATATTACTACTAATGAACCCAAACAAGTATCTGGAGCCAACATTCATATCCTTATTTTCTATATTTGTTCCCTCAACCATCCATATTGGAGAGATATCTGAGATGAGAGGGTCCAACCATCCCTTTAGGGCCTCTAAATCTTGATTTATCCAAAGCTTATAATACCTATTAGTGCTACCTTTTGTGCCCAATATCTTATTTATCTTTCCCACGTGGCGAGCCATCTTACCACGAACTTTGACCTCCCCTACCAATTTACATAATGTGGCCTTCCTCTTATTAGGCAATGTTTCTGTATAAACTACATAGAACTCTCGTGCCCATGCCAGGACATAAGGAGTCGGACACTAATGAACCTCTTGAAACCATGGAATTAGATCCTATCCCAGATGGTCAGATGCACACTCATCACTCCATGTGTGGAGAGTCATCTCTCATCAAGGATTTACGTTCTCCAGCTGTTTTGAGCCTTTTGAGGGGCCTTTGAGAGATGCTCGGGAGAACACGGGCGGTAGGTTCTTGAGCTTGAGAAGGCTCTAACTACTTCAACCGGATATCTATCTATTTTTTAACAACCACCTTCCTTTGCTTATCACTCGCACACATAGAGGAGCGCGTAGTGATTTGTTGTTGGATGGGAAACTTAGATGGACCGTTAATAGGAATCTCCTTATTCCTTTTCTAAGGGGGAGAAGGAGTGGAGTCTCTATCAGATTTTGTGTCTAAAGTCATAACACGTTTGCCTTTTGTTCTAGTCATTTCTGGCAAGGCACAATCATTCAAACACATATTCGGTGAAGGTTACTCCAACTCGTTTCGTCAAATTGGTTTCGGCAGACAAAGACAACTCCACTGAAAATGACACTATAAAAATTAGAAAGAACAAGTATAAAGGGTGATGTCCACTCCCACTTGGTGATACGTCGAGTGGTTACGGTGAACTAAGACAAGCCCGCCTGATGGAATAGTATAAATGTCACATATCCAAGCATAGACGGTGGTCTGGGGCCAACTTGATGACTCGACTAGTTACCTTGGCGAGCTAAGACAAGCCAACTAACATGTAATTTTCAGTCCATTGCCTATTTTCAACATTTCAATACCAATATACAACGATACCCAATTACCAATGAGTTTTACAATTTACCCACATTCTTTTCTACCGACTGATAGTTAGACTTCCCTAAAATACCATAATGTATTATCCAATATAATGATTTTCCCTTAAAAAAAGTCATAACTCTATCTATGATTAGACAAATATATGCCCTCAGGACGACACTAGGCTAATAAGACTTCACCCACACTCAATTCAACCAAGACCTAGTACAAACAAGGGTTTAATTTCAAGTTTTAACCAAGACAATCAATTTAGTAATTTCAAGCACAAAATCAACTATCCTAACTCATGGGAACAATTCAATATCATGCATTTAGCACACTACCCATACAAATTCAACAACAATATGCTTCAAATGGAACTAAGCCCATATCAAAAACATTAATTTCTATCACAAATGCTAAGATGGAACTCGAAAACCAACCTCAAGTTTACAACAAAACACAAACTCAAGGAAGAGGAGTCTGGGATGGAGAATCTAGAGTAAAAAACACTTCGGGCAAGTAAACTCACGCATTGGAGGCACACAAATACCAAAAAAAGGGTATGGGGAGATATAGTAAGGAAGAGAACTTAAAAGCAACACATGATTTGTTTTAGAACTTGAAGAGACACTTGGCTTATTTAACTCAGACTCGTGGGACAGCGACTAATGTCGCCGAACGCATTCGGTGCATCACCGATGGACCCAAAGCTCATCGATGAGGCCTGAACGGATAGCAAACATGAAAGTTGATTGGGCAGATTCAATGGAGTGGTTCCCACACTTAAACTCCATTTTAAGCCAAAAACCACAAGGGCTTGAAATTAGCCTGAAAACCTCGAGATCCATAAAAAGGGACATGTTAGACCAAATTAAACAATTAGAAGCTACTCGCACCGAAGGAATTCTAATCTGGTTTACCAAGAATGTTGGCCAAGGTCAAAATTAGGCCTAAATTTAAAAGCTAAAATGCCTAATTGCATAAACTTGCACCAAAAGCCTTAGGATCTGTGTCTACCATGCCACTAGTCTAAAAATACCCTTCCAAAGGTGATGGAACCATGAGAATATTATTCTAAGATTGTCTTCCTAAAATTTTAATTGAAATCAACTGTTTAAGATTTAAAATCTCCAAAATATAAAAAAATTCATTAAAACCACACGAATGACACGATGACCAAACTATCAGTCCCAATAAGTCGTAAATGACTTCGGGTCAATATGGGAAAGTTTTAAATGACAAATAGAAGGCCTTCACAAAGAAATGACTGAGAGGGTCGTTACACTCTAATACTCTCCAAAATCCAAACCACGTAGCCATGAAGTTTTTTGACGTCCACGACTTTGAATCACCCAAAATGGAGCTCAATTGAGGGAGATATCACCAAAACAATTTTGAGAATAATAACATATCAGATATGGTCTTATTTTAAGAAATGAGACGGATTAACTCATCGCAATCGCGAGGTAAAGGGTCGGGATTGTGGCCCACTAATAAAATGTTCCTCGTGATCATGGTGGTCAAAATTCGTGATCACAATGTCCAAAGGTGGTTAACGCGGGAGAGCCCGCGAATGCGAAGAAAAAAGGGGCTACACCCTCATAATTGTATTAAGG